>NC_041817.1:29513782-29733308 GCF_900964775.1 Scleropages formosus
GTCTTTGATGATCTTTCTTCTTGTCCTTGGCAACTCTTTCTGCCTTGCTCTACTTGCAGCATGGCCACCTCATGGTGTCCTAGAGCTTCCAGCAGAACTGGGCACAATGAATCTCCTCCTTGGAGGGGTGATAGGCTCACCTCACTGTTCCAATCAACAGACTGATAAATCACAGTAAAATGTACTGGTTTAACACATTAATTCACAGGTTCTCCTGATAGGTTTTCAGTCTGAGTCTGTTTATCTGCTGTAGATGGACAAACAAGGGCAAATATTTGGAACTGTTGAGTACATGAAAGCAGCCCCTACATATTTCCTACATTTTGAACATCCCCACATCGATACTGAACTGCACATGTGTACAAAACCACCTTTTTCCAACACAACTTTCAATCATTTACCCATTTATTCAGCTGGGGAATTTTACTGGAGTAATTTAGGGTAAGCACCTTGCTCAAGGGTGCAACAGCTGGAGGTGGGATTTGAACGTATGAGCTTTGTTTCAGAGGCAGCAGCTGTAACTACTTCGCTACCAGCTGTCCCACATGGAGTGGAAGCAGATCAATGTTTCTGTGGTGTGTTTGTGCTAAAACACACTTGTCTGAGCTCAGTCTCCTCCTTGGTGTCAGCAGCCTGCTCTGTGTGTGTATGTGTGTGTGTGTTTGTGTGTGTGTGTGTGTGAGAGAGAGAGAGAGAGAGTGAGTGGCAGAGAGAGAAACATTCCAACAACTGGTGTGTGTGGCTTCTGCGCACAAGATTAGGAACAGCTGTTCCCCCCAGGGGTATCGCCACGTGACCTTGACCGTGACCGCGACCGTAGCCTGGCCATGCAGCGCAACGCTGCACACACTGTCTGTGGACACGGGGGCGAGACAAGGAGCAGGTGGCAGACTGGAGATGGGTGGAGATGGTTGCAGGAGCAGAGCACTTTCAGTCTGCAGGAGCTCTTGTTTCTTCTAAATGGGCCAATAGAGCTTCGAGGAGACAAACGCTAAGGGTTCGAGCTGAAACAGGCTGTCGCCACTCAGCTCTCCAGGAGCGGCACACTGGGCCGTCTTCTGTCTGAGCTGCCAGTGTGTCAGTCGCTGTGTTATTCTGGTCCTCCTGAGAGCAAAGGGACCACGGTCGAGTGTGTAATACTGCTGTAAATGTAGTAAATGTGGCTCACGGTGGCTCTGGAGCAGTTTGCACCCACAGTCAGATTACAGGGCATTCCCTGGGAACACGAGTGTGTGCGTGCGTGTGTGTGAGTATGTGTACGTGTGTGTGTGTGTGTGTGTGTGTGTGTGTGTGTGTGTGTGCGTGCGCACAGAGCACACGTGTTAAAGAGCAAAAAACATGTAATGATTCATTAAAACATGGTTTCAATCCATTCTCTGTTATTTACTCAGACGCCTCCATGGCATAATTAATGGCTGTGGTTTGGTGCGGAGTCTCAGTTTGGTGGTTCACACACACACACACACACACACACACACACACACACAGAGGAGTGTGCTGGTGCGACGCCTACAGAAACAGGGGAGTCCTTGAACCCATCGGGAGGACTGTCTCCACTTTGCTGTGTGATCAGCGTTCGGTTCCGCACAGAAGACGCACGTGCAGAACCGTGAAAACACAACGGTCATAATGAGCACAGGCTGCGTGGGCAGAGATGATCGGCCGTGGTTCACCGTGCAACCGGAGTGAAAAGGACGGCCCCTCCAGGGCTTTTACCACATTTCAGTTTTGAACACATGGGTTGGAAGTGAAATTGATCAGCAGGAAGTTCATTTATTCATTTAGCTGCTGCTTTTCTCCAAAGCGACTCAGTCTTGAGGTCCTGACAGTCATTTACCCCTTTATACAGCTCGCTAATTTTTTACTGCGGTAACTGAGAGTAAGTACTCTGATCAAGGCTACTGCAGCTGGAGTTGCAAAGGTAGCAGCTCTAACAGCCAGGGTACCAGCCGTCCCGCGGACACAGCGGAACCCAGGGCCACAACAAGCTGCTGAGCCTCAGTGACCACCGTAGCTCCACAGGGGGTAGAGGCCGCCAGTTTCCGCTGTGTGTGTGTGTGTGACTTAGCAAATTTCTCATCCCGGCCACTGGGAGGCGCTGTGTGACAAGCAGAAGTCCCGAAAATGCCACCAGATCCCAGTAGTGTACATTTATGTTGCATGTGTCTCCAAAGCGACTTACCATGTTAAGATACCTACAATTACAGTACTTTTCTCTCACAGCTACAGACCGGTTTATCTTTTCTCTGGTGTCACACAAACAAGGCGGCTTTTCTGGGGAGACAGCTGAGCGACAAGAACGACGGCGCCCCTCAGGATCAGGGCTCTTCGGTGACCGATTTCCGCCTTTGAAGCTGCTTTTGAAATCCTGCAAACATGAAATAAATGGTGGCAAAAATCTGCGACCCCATGACCTCTGTGACCCCTATGATTTTCTGTTACTCAGAAGATCATCAGAAGCAGTCACCTATCGGTGTGATGTCGGTGACGGGGAACCCCAGCAAGTGACCGATCGATAGTATTTCATGTCGACTAATCAATGATCAATAATAAGTCTGATGGGGACCTGATGGAGGCTCTTTAGCCTTCCGGGAAACCTCTTCTGGTGACTGGAGTATAAAAGATCTTTTTTCAGAAGTTTCTTCGGATGTTTCTTCAGAACTGTGCGCTGGGGCTCCTTCCCATGTGCCCAAAGGTGATGTCAGGGCTCAAGCTCTTCAAGGCACAGGCAGCCAAATTGTCACGTGTTTAGCTGTGGTCCCGTGTTCCTAGAGCCTCGCGAACAGCCGCCGCTGGAGGAGATGTGCTCTGTTATCACTGGAAATGAAAGAAGCGCTAAAAGGCAATATGTGCGTGCCACTTGGCCCTCGGCAGTGCTTTTGTGTCTCACCGCACCCCTCATCGTGGACCGTAACGACCAAATGGAGCAACGTTCACGGTGTCTCTTGCTCCTCCTTCATCTCTGGGCGTCTTTCAAAGCGCAGAAGATGACCGTCCGTAGGGGGGTCTCACAGCAGCCCGTAATGCCCATTTCTACCACGCATTATTTATGGGTACCGTGGTGCACACCTAGGAACCCTAGAGAATCCCACAGCTAGAACGCACAGCAAGATGAGGAAGCACTCAGACAGACCCATGTTCAGAGAAAGCCAGATTTGCCATGCTTTACTTTCAGATGGAGGACTGAAGGATGAGGCTGTTCTCCTCAAGATCTGTGGCCCACAATCCCATGGTGCTGCTGGAGATGCTCACTGCCACCCCCAGCAGCCCGGCCATCCCCAGAACCCCGAGCACCCCCTAGTATCCCCAGCATCCGCAGCATCCCCAGCACACCCAGCATCCCCAGCACTCAGGAAGTACAGTTAAAACGGAGAAGTCCATTGTGAATGAATATTACTGCAGCCTGAAGAGGGCGCTGTATGCCTTTCTCTGCTCTTCTCACACCCGTTATTGACCCTTTGGAACTGGGACTATTATGAATTCATTAACATATGAATTAACATAAAAATTAGCATAAAAATAAAAAAGTGGAATTTAAGCCTCATTAACAATTCATAGCTGATATAAGAGACTTTTTTAAATATTATGAAGTACAATATACTTCGCCTTGATGTTTTTATCTAATATTTTTTTCTTGATCATCTAATATTTCAGAATATATGTTAATATTTTCCATATACTATAGTTCTATTTACTGACAAATGAGCTGGCAGCAGGGGATCCATGGAACCGCTCACCTCCTCTCCCGATGGCCTTGTACCCAAGCGGGGACAGCCTGTTGGGGGAAGCTGTGGGACAGGAGGGAGATCATCTCCGGGCAGAGGCAGCACCTTGCTGTCCGTGGAGGGCTCAGCTGGGACACGGGCAGGAGGTGACATGAGGACACAAGTAGCTGATACTGTCGGCTGCTTCACTACTTTTTGATGACTGATCATTGCTCAGAAGAAGCCCAGTTGATGATTTCAAGCTAAATTATTATTATTATTATTATTATTATTATTATTATTATTATAGTTTTCATGAGCTTCCATGCACCCCCAGCATCCAGCCTGTGTGAAGATGTTGTGCTCCCCAGCAGCTGTTTGCTGCTCCCCTCACTCACCTGCATCGTCCCTCCTTGTTGCCTGTTGCTCTGATTGGACGGTCTGATATGCTCCTCCCACTGACTTATTAATATAAATGAATATCAATGAGTAGAACTAAAGGAGGAAAAAGGCCAGTTTTCCTCTGCTGTTTGAACCTTTGCGTGTCCACAGTGTCCTCGACGTCACCTTGTCCTGTTTGTCCTTTTTGTCCCTTGGTCAGTCGAATACTGTGGGTTGGATGAGGGGGAGGAGTCTCCTCAGTTCCCAGGGTGGCAAGAGGCACTTTGCAGTGTTACACTGTTTCACATTCATGTTCTGCACCTCATGTTGGCTGTTTTGTGTGTGTGCGTGCACATGTCTCAGCTCCGCTCCCTAACCCCCGGATAACCAGGACCACCAGGGAACGGGAACAAGGGGCCTGCTGGGACTGCTCTGAGCGTCGGAGGAGCCACTTGTCGCACGGCGACCGTGTTCATCAGCACCCTGTGTGAGAACTAAAGAAAACCCTGATTGCAGCATCTAAATCCTCCGTGTGTTTTAATCACAGCCATGAAAATGTCTATCGCATAATTAAATCTAATTGTGGAAGCGAGAAAGTTGGGCTCATTTCGAACACTGCATCGTTACAGTTCGTTACTAAAGCCCTCAGCAGGTGACCGATCAGAGTGAACCTTCATGTGGTCCACGACCACCCCCATGTGGCTGCAGGGAGGGGTTGGAACGAGATGCCAAAGCACACGGTTACAGCGAATGGTCACAGCCTACGGTCAAAGTACCATGATCATAGTGCGTGGTACTTCCGCAGCACGTAACACATAATACCGTGGTGAACGGGCCCCATGTCGAGGCCAGCTTTGTCTGATTCCCACACGGTTGACTTCCTTGAACATATATTTTGTCGTGTTTATTATTAGTGATCACTTTCAGGTGTCTCCTCATCCTGGCTGCCAGATGAGATGTGCGTTTGGTTCTGAGCGACTGGGTGCGGCCTCACAATGAGACATAGCGAGCGGTGCTGTACCGCGACTGTAAATACCGAACACAATCCATCCTCCTAATTGGTGAAGCTCTCATTAAGACACTTTATCTGGGAACCGTAATGGAACTATCGCTCCTGCGGCCCTGCTGGGGGCTTGGAGTCCAGTGGCATTCAGCTCCTCGACCGCTTTCTTGCAGACATGCAACGGGAGTGAAGAACCGTTGAATGCAACACCATCTGTCAGCGGCAGGAATCGGATGGTTTTTCTTATATTTCTTTTGTTTGGGGGGGGCACAGTGTCTTTTACATGTACATGTGTTCATTTATCACACACTTTTCTCCCAAGCAACGAACATTTCGTATTAAATACTATGTTCATTACATCAGCAGAAAGAGACACTTCGATACAGACGTGTGATTCTAAAATAGTTTCCTTCCTTCACCACATGCACTGACATTCAACACAGGTAGCTGCATAAACTCAGAACAGATGATTCCTTCATACTATTTTTTTTCGAGATACAGAAACATTTACATACAGTACAGGAGTAGCTGTGTAAGGATTTATCCGTGAACAATCTTGAAGTTATGATGCATGAACATTTACACCTTACATGAACTTAGATTTTGGGTGAAGTGAGTCTGGAACAGATGAGTTTTAAGACCCTTTTAAATGTGGACAGAGATTCAGCAGTTCTGAGTGAGAGGGGGAGGTCATTCCACCACAATGGAGCCAGAACCGAGAACCTTCGTGATTTACCTTTCGTGCGCAGGACCACCAAGCGAGCAGATGTGGAAGAGCGTAGAAATGTGGTTGGGGTGCAGTGGTTGATCAAGTCTTGTAGATATATGGGAGGAGTTCTATTGATGCTTTTGTAGACAATAATCAGGGTCTTGAATTTGATCCGGGAAGTTATAGGAAGCCAGTGCAGCGAAACGAGTAGAGGAGATACGTGCGAACGCTTCGGCAAGTCAAACGCAACTTGTACCGTGGTATTCTGTATCAGCTGCAGAGGTTTGATTGCAGTAGCAGGAAGGCCACACAGGAGAGTTACAGTATCCAGACGGGACGTCACCACGGCCTGGACAAGTAGTTGGGCAGAGTTAGTTGTGAGATGAGGACCGATCCTGCGGATGTTATGCAGGAAGTATCTGCAGGTCCGGGTTGTGGCTTCGATATGCTGAGAGAAGCACGGACTTGTAGCCGAGGAGGTAGGAAAATGAGTGAGTTGTCATCCATGATCACACTGTTTCTCTGTCCCCGTCTCACCTTTCCTGCCTGTCTTTCTGTCCTCTGCTGTCTCTCTTTAGAGAGTTTTGCTTTTTTCCTGCACCTCCTGTGGACACGCACTCCTAGTGTGAGGAGGACAGTTTGTGAGCAGACACAGATTCCAGTGTGTGTGGGTGGAGCAGGGTGTCCATTGCATGTGCAGGTGGAGTTACATGTCCACCGAGTTTCTCACTGGAGTTGTGTCGCAGAGAGAACAGAATGGAAAAAAGTGTAAGAGACAAATCGCACATTTTTGGCTCTATTTTCTTTGGAAATATGAAGCATCGTGAAAAATGAATTCTTTTAACGACTCAGTCTGTGACACACAGTGACATGAAAATGAAAATGTTCCTTATTGCTGTCGTTGCTCCTCTGGGACACAATGTTTCCATCCTTAGTTCAGGCTCTCGAATCGTACTCTTTGTACTCCTCTTTGCGTGTGTGTGTGTGTGTCAGTCATTGTCTCTCTCTTTGCGTCTCTTATGTGTACCGGTGGCCGTGTGTGTCATTGGGGCGACATGGTGACACAGGGAGTAGCACTGCTGTCTCACAGCACCTGGGTGATGCGAGAGGACGTGGGTTCGGTCCCCGCTCAGTCTTTGTGGAGTTTGCATCTTCTCCCCGTGTCTGTGTGGGTTTCCTCCCACAGTCCAAAGACATGCTGTCTAGGTTCCCCCAGGGTGTGTGAGTGACAGAGAGAGAGTGTGTGTGTGTGTGTGTTCCACTGATGTATGAATGAGTGACCCATTGTAAGTAGTGTATCTAGCAGTGTAAGTAACCACGGTGAATAAGGTGTGTGGGCTCATAATACTACATAGAGTTCATTGGGAGTTGCTTTGGAGAAAAGTGTCTAATAAATAAATGTAAATGTGTGTCTGGTACAGCTGCTAATATAGCGGTTAAAGTGGCTTCCTTAGGGTCCAACAGTTGGAGGTTTGAATCCCACACCCAGCTGTAGTACCCTTGAGGGAGGTACTTACCCTCAACTACTCCAGTAAAATTACCCAGCTGGGTAACTGTTTGTACAGTATGAGGGTTAGAGTTTGCAACTCTACAACGAGGTTGTGGGAAATGAACATGGTCGTAAACGGGGGCCCTGACCCCCGTGGAGAGAAGGGCTAAAGACAGTGACACTTGTCTGAAGTTCCTCTCAGCACCATTTCAAGCTGCTCTTTACTGCATTTACTGTGTGGAACTGAAATGTTCACTCTGCTGGCTGAGTGATTCACTGCGTCACTCAGGTTCATTTCCCCAAAGTTTGATTTTTACTTCCCAGAACACAGTTCATGTGAGCTCAGGTGTTTAAAGGGGAAATGGCAGAGAGCAGTGAGCAAAGCAAAACACTCAAAGAGAAAGAAAACACCTCAACAAGGTGTTTGCAGAGGGAGAGAGAGAGAGTGAGCGAAGGGCTGAGATCCCACACACTGCCAACGATGCGTTTCCACTTCCTCCCCTTCCTCCCTTTCCTCCTCGTCCTCCTCCGCTGTGTTTGTGTGTGAGAGACGCACTGAGCTTGTGTGTGTGTGTGTGTGTGTGTGCAGGATGTCCAATCTGGGGGCCTCTCAGCCACTTCGTCACAGAATCCATTTTCTCAGCAGGATCCGGGTAAAACATTTCTTTGTCTTCGAACGATGGAAACTCATCATGCTTTGTGTGTGTGTGTATGCGTGTGCTCCCAGCTGGCTGAGAGAAGATTGCTCAAGACGGGTTAGTTGTGACTGGAGCGGCTGCCTTTGGCTCCGAAGGTTGTTGGTTCAGTCTTCGCCTCCGGCTGTGGTGCCCTTGAGGAAGGTGCTTGCCCTCCAATTGCTAGTTGTGGCCCTGTGATGGACTGCTGTCCCATCCAGGGTGTGCCCCCCCGCTTCCTAGAAGTAGGAAGTTTGACCGTATAACACCGGTACTTAAGTCACTGCATTGGCTCCTGGTCACATTTAGAGTTGATTATAAAATCCTTCTTTTGACCTATAAGGCAGTACATGGCATTGCTCCGGTTTACCTTTGTGAGATTATTGACTCTTATATCCCAGGACGATATCTTCGTTCATTGTATGCAGGTTACCTTAAAGTACCTGTGCTCACTTCAGCAGCAGATCACTCCTTTAGTTATAGAGCATCTAAACTGTGGAATTGTCTACCAGTTACTGTCAGAAATGTCCTATCTGTATCAGCCTTTAAATCCAGGCTTAAGACTTACATGTTTACTCAGGCATTCCACCTCGAAATATAATTCACTTAGCTGTGTTTGTTTTTACCACCTATGTACTAATACATATTAAGTTTACTTGTTTAAGTTACAAATTACTAACAATTTCTTCTTGCTGAGTATCGTGTCCCTACTTAAGACCTGAGGAGGCTGGCCAAGGGTCACAGACACACCCCCGTGCCAAGTTCCAGTGGACCCCACAGGTCTTTTTTTCTTCCTTGACTTTCAGCTGGGAGTTTTTGTTCCTTTCCTCCGTGGTGAGTAGACTTTTACAGCTGTATAAAAGCACTGATAATGTATTACACTAGTTCTGTAGTTTCTTTGTTTCTTTCTCTGATGTATTTGTTTCTTTACCTTTTTCGTGTGTTCAAGTGCTGTGTGTCACTGCGTGACAAGAACTCAATAAAAAACACATTGAATTGTATTGAATTGAATATTTATGGAGAATCTAGATGGTTTCCAACATTTTCCTTACAACTGTACCTCTTGTGGGGATTTGGTGGGGCAGCGGGTTTCACTGGGTTTTGCTTTCTGCTGGGTGTAGGGTTTGAGTCCTGCGGGGGGTGTCTTGCGATCGACTACTTCTGAGAGGTTTTCGATCCATGTGCACAGAACTCGCTCAAATGACGGCACTTTCCAGTTGCGCACCTCATTTTGGCAGCATTTTAATCACCACTGGAAAATGTGTATAAAACATACCTACATTGTTCTACCTAAAGAAATGTCCTTTTTCTCAAAGTAAGTAGAACGTCAAGGGCACCGTGTATAGAAAGAGTGGCTGTGAGAGCAGAACTTGCAAGTGCCTTAAAAATGTGTGTAAGACACAAGAGCGATATCTTCCGGAAGAACATGGAGCCGAGGCTGTTGAAGGAAGTGTCACAGGTGATAAAACAGAGACACAATGGTCTGTTATCTAACAGAATGTTATCTGCTTTGAGGCAAAGGTTTTTATGATGTCACTGTGACATGAGAGCAACACCACTGCAACATCACGGTGACGTCACTGTGACATCATAGCAACATCACAACGACATCACTGTGACATCACAGCGACATCACGGTGACAGTTTGTAAAGGCTTGGATATACAGTAGCTATAATGCGTAAGAACACTGAGTGAGGCTTTTAACATTGCTGTTGACGTCAAGAAGAATTCATTGAAGCGAGTTAGAAATGTCTGAAAATGAAAATACATTGTCCTCATTGTCTCCCCTTCAGATGCTGATTGTTGACTGATTCTTGTCATAAACTTGTGTAACATCCATCATCTTATTGAACGTGATCACTGATCAACACCAGACATGAGCGGTAAACACTGTGCAAGGAAGTTGACTGAAGGTGGTCCCACACTCCTGTGCCATTCGGGTGCTTAAATATAGAAATAAATAAGCTGCTAAGTGTTTGTATCTTTAAAAATTCAGAATTGAAATGATCGGAACGCGAGGAGCCAGTGAAGAAATGCTCTCAACGTACAGAACTTGCAGCCGAAGTTCACATGAGCACATAGATGGCGTCTGAAGCAGTAAGATCCGTGGTTTTCAACAGACTTTACCTGCTTTCATGTATGACTGACCGACTAAACAAACCTGGACAGAGAAGAGAGGAAAGTTTCAAATGCAAAATGATATGTGACCTCGAATCGTATCGCGTCATACGTGTGAAGTACAGTGTGTGTCGTAACACACGAGGACGACACTGAGTTTTAAGGAACCTCATTCTCGGACATATACAGCAATATATACCTCTACAGTATATATGTACGTGTGTGTGTATACATACTGTATGTATACGTACAGTATTTATATGTGGTATAAAAATAAAATCATCACTCAGATGTTTACTAAGCAAATCAGTGCCAAACTGGGATGTTTATAGAAAAGTATCGTTTAGCCTTTTGTGCCTGTGGTTTCACTTTGCAAAAAAAGCAGTAGAAATTCTCCAGGTGGTGGGCCGGGGGGTGTTCACCTGCGACAGACACTCTCCTTCTCGGGGACCAACCGTTGGGCTGCAGGGGAAGAAGGCAAACGGCGAAAGAAACGCAGTCGCTCAGGTCACATGACCGGAGGGGCCACCTGCGGCACATAGTGACGTGAGACAATAAAGGTGTCTGGCGAAGCGATCAAGGCATCGGGCGTCCGGAGGAGGGGCTGCAGGGGCACCACGGCGGCCTGAGGGGGCAGCAGCGGGTGCAGGAGGGCGGGGCCGGCCACGGTGCGGAACGCCGCAGCGATGGGAGGGAAGCTGCCAGTCGGTACCAGGGGCACGAAGGACGGGGCTGCGGGGTGCACCCGGGTCAAGGGAAACACCTGAGAGATTAATGGGGTACGGGGGGGTAACAATGTGGCATGATGCTGCAAGATGTTAATGGACGAAATGGGCGGGGCTAGAGAGGCAGGGTTAAGCATGGGCGGAGTGAAAGGGACTGGAGGCCCTGGGAGGAGCTGCTTCCTTTTGCTGGGGAAGAGCATGCGCTGCCGGGGCAGGAGGAGTCCGTTCGTGTAGAGGTGCAGGACGTGGCGTCTCCTGACGCCACCTAGCGGAGACGCACGGAAAGGGCCGTCCCCCGGCTGTCTCTCTGGGCCCAGTTTGGCTGTCATATGGTCCTTCCGGTCCTGCTTTGGAGAGCTCTGCTTGGATGGTTTCTTCAGGTTCAGGGGTTCTGATCGGTGCTCTATGGCTTCCTGTGTGTCACAGTGGCAGCAGTGGATGTCCACCACAGAGGACATGAAGTCCTCTGTTGTGGCTGTCCCCTGTCTCATTTCAGCTTCAGAGTCATTCTCCTTATTTCCAACCTGCATGTCCCCCAAGGGCCTGATGTCCACAATCTCAGCTGAAAGACATTCCCTGATGTTTTCTGTATTGCACTGAGTGGACATTGGGAGACCTATCGCCTCCAGAGGACCCCCGTCTCTACGCACAATGCTCTGTGTTGGATTCCCCACCGTCGGACCGCTGAGCCTGCTATTGTCCAGGGGACAGCTACTCACAGGGAGCCTTTCTGCCCCATGCTCCTCTCTCCCTGTTTCCTCACTGCAGCTGACAGCCTGACAGGTGTCCATGGCAACGGGTCCAGGACTCTTTCTCCTCCTCTTCCTCCTCTTGCTGCCGCTGGTCCACATCCGTGCCGTGCTACTTTGGTATGTCTCATCGCTGGACATCTCGCTGTCAGAGGAAAAGCTGCGGCTGCAACGCTGCCGTTTGCGTCTCTGCTCCTGCTGGTCCCCCGTGGATCTGTGCAGCCTTTTCAGGGGGGGCTCTTGTGTAGAATGTGGAGCCGCGGCACTGTAACAGTTCTGTCCCACATGTCCTCCTGGCTCCAGGGGGTCCTCCTGGCCAAGCGCTGGAGGACTGACACAGGTTCTGGTGCTCTCCTCACAGCGGTGGGGATGCAGATTTGACTCCTGTATGCCCTCCTCCTTGCGATGAACTCTCCTCCTCCTCCTACTCCTTCGCCTCACCTGTCTTTGGTCCCTGCAGTCACATCTCTGTCCTCTGGGGGCGCTGTGCCTCAAGGGGCGTTGCATTTGGAGGTAGACGTCTCGCTCGCCCTGCTGCTCTGTGTTGCTCCTCTCCAGCTGGATCTGGCTCCCGGAGGACTCCTCCATGTGCTCTCCTGGGGGGGCAGAGTCTGTGCCGCTTAGGTCCTCCATTGCCTGGCTGGCCACTCTCTGTCGCCCTCCGCAGGCCCGGAAGTCAAAATGCAGAGGGTTGCAGCTGTAGGACAGGGCTGGCTGGGTCCTCGTGAAGAGCAGCATCTCGCAGGGCCAGGGCAGCACGGTTCTTCCATTGCAGCTCCGGACCGAATAAAACTCTTGTCCTGGGTTGCGTCCCGTGGTCTCAACCTTTCCAGGTGGACAGGACAGTGGAGCCTTCGTTTCCATGGAAACTGCAGCGTTGCTTACTGACAGCGAATCCATAAGGAAGGAGCAGTTTTTTTCTGGTTTTTCTCGGCTTGTGTTTGATCCTGCCGTGGCGTCCTCTCTGCTTCTCTCTTTGCTCTCTGCTCTATTGCCCCCTGGCGGCACCAGGCCGTCCTCCACACTCGCACTGCAGTCTTCAGCGGTCTCAGGAAGAGGAAGCCGGAGCTGGTGGGCTATGCAGGGAGAGCTTCCATGAGGCTGGGAGCAGGGATCCAATGTGGATAAGGAGACGGGAGACAGGAGGGCCAGTGGCACTGCAGATGGAACAAGAGACATCCTGGGGGACAGAATGTGTTTCTCTGCAGGACCACCTGGGGATTCAAGGTCCAGGATGTTGACCCCACCACTAGGTCCTGTCTCCACAGTAGGGGGGCTGAAGGTCCTGAGCCCCTTGTGGAGTCCTTGGCGGCTTGATGTGAAATCTTCCCGTGGTGCCCCCTTCTGCCCAGTGTGACAGAAGACTGAGGACTCTAGTCGCACCAGTGTCTTCTTGGGCAAGGAGAAGGAGAAGGCCACCTTCTGCCTGTGGACTTGCTTTCTGCCCCGTACTGGGAGGAGCCACGGGTTGTTCTGGGAGGGCCCCACTTGTGTGCCCCTCACGGGAGCCCCCCGACAGCACCCCTCCACGGCCACGGTGGTTGACCTGAACATGGGACCACTCCCCGGGGCACTTCAAACACACAGCACACACACAGGCAGATGTCACTGTGAACTATGGACACGAAGGCTGAGGCCGACCAGTGCTGTCTGTCCATGTTTGTATGTGTCTGTCCATATTGGAGCCCTACCTATCAGGGAGATGCTGCCTACTGGTCTGGTGTGGCTCCCAATCATCCCCTCAGCCTCTCTCAACTGGTGTTCCACAGGGTTCAGTACTGGGCTCCCTACCCTTCTCCATCTACACCTCTTTCCTCAGCCCTTTCATCG
Organism: Scleropages formosus; assembly: GCF_900964775.1. Classification (NCBI taxonomy): domain Eukaryota; kingdom Metazoa; phylum Chordata; class Actinopteri; order Osteoglossiformes; family Osteoglossidae; genus Scleropages; species Scleropages formosus. Next base: position 29,527,166 of record NC_041817.1, read on the forward strand.
CCTCGCAGGAATTCTTCTAGCACTGCTACAGTGATGATACACAGCTCCTCTCCTTTCCACTGGAGCTACAGAAATTTCCCCTCCTTTGCCTCTCCTTTACCTCCCAGCTGGTCCGTCCTCCTCTCGAGACTCTCTGTCAAACTGACGACTCACTTGTTCTGCCTCCCTCATCGGCTAAGAGTCGGGGGAGTAACGACTGACTCGGGTCTGTCCTTCTCTCCTATATATGGAACCCACAGCCGGGACCTGCAGATACATCCCACGTAAGATGTGCAGGATCTGCTCCTATCGAACAACAGACCGCACGCAACTCCTGGTCCGGACCATGGTGATATTCCACCTGGAACCACCGTAACTCTTTCCTGTCTGCTCCTCCGGCCTCTGCCATCAGACCTCTCCTGTTGATACGGAATACCGCGGTACGAGTTGTGTTTGATCTGCTGAAGTGTTTCCACATTTCCCCCCTTCCTACAGCTGTCAGGATCAAGTTCAACACTCCTGTTACCCCTACAAAACCATCAATGGATCTGATCCCATATCTACAAGACCTGATCAATCACTGCTCCCCAACCAGACTGCTGCACTCCTCCACCTCTGCCTGCTTAGTGGTCCCATGTACAAGAAGATCTGCTAACTAAATAAATGTAAATGTCTGTATGTTGCTGCAACATGTTTACACTGATATGCTGTATCTGTCTGTGCAACACGCACCTCTGGACCTGCCGGTGCTGCTTGCTCAGCTCATGCTGGCGACGTGCTGCTCGCTCTTGCTTTCTGTCCTTCCTCCTGGACCGGGAGGCCACATTGCGTGCAAATTCCCTCTGCTTGAGCTCCTTCAGCCTCTGTGGAAGTAGGAAGCAGTGTTTACATGGACACGCCAGGTCACACACACACATCTGCACACGTGTCTCATCATTGATCGTTGTTCCCTTGAGTCAATCGCTTTTTAGTGAAGCACTTTGATAGATAAACACATCTCGTGTTTAGGCAGTAAAAAGAGCCTCGGAAAGACCCAGTGACGTGCAGCTCCAGTTAGCAACCAGTGAGCGACGCCATCAGCTACCTGCTGTGGGATGGTGGCACTCAAACCCGTTGCAGCCAAGCCGTCACAGCAGGCATAATTGGGTCAGGATGGCTGATGCCTATGAGAATTTAATGTGCAGGATGCTGTGTGTGTGTGTGTTTGTGAACGTGCGTGCGTGCGTGTGTGTGCATGATCTGACCCCTCACAGGTTCTGTGAATGAAAAGGATGGTGCTGTTTAACATCAGCATGGCCAGCAATGACAGCTTTCGCTTGTTATTCCCATGTGCTCATTTTTACTCATGCAAACCCAGGTGTGCTAAGGTTCTCCCAAGATGTGCCAGATCCTCCCAGTCATGCCATGAAGGAGGACATGAAGACACACACACACACACACATCTTCAGAACCGCTTGTCCCATACGGGGTCACAGGGAACCAGAGCCTAACCCAGCAACTCAGAGCATAAGGCTGAAGGGGGAGGGGACACACCCAGGACGGGACGCCAGTCCGTCGCAGGGCACCCCAAGCGGGACTCAAACCCCAAACCCACCGAAGAGCAGGACTGCGGTCCAACCCACTGCGCCACCGCACCCCCCTAACATCAAGACACACACACACATTTTCTGAACCGCTTGTCCCATACGGGGTCACGGGTAACCGGAGCCTAACCCGGCAACACAGGGCGTAAGGCTGAAGGGGGAGGGGACACACCCAGGACGGGACGCCAGTCCGTCGCAGGGCACCCCAAGCGGGACTCAAACCCCAAATCCACCGAAGAGCAGGACTGCGGTCCAACCCACTGCGCCACCGCACCCCCCTAACATCAAGACATCTCGGGTAAATTCCATCTCAAGGGTGGACGGACAGTTTTAGCGATCATGAATGTTGAATTAATGGCTCGCTATGGGACCAGCACTCCCCTCTACTTGACATTCATCTTTGTTCCTCTGCTGGTAACACACATGTGTTCTTTGGTCATGAGGAACGACCGTGTCGCGTCTGTGTCTGCAAACCGAGATTAAAAACAGAACGACTGAGATGTGTCTCTGAGCTCCGAGGAACAGCTGACTACATATTTAGGAATCATTTCTGCTCACGATCTTTCTGTTCAGATTCATGTGATTCTCTGCACTCTGGCAGTATTGCAAAAGTTGAGCTACTCGACACGCCTCTCCGTGTTCAGCACACACCCACGAGCTGGTGAAAGAGCCACAAGGCCTTGTCATTTTCTGCCACTTCTTAGGGACACAAGTGGCATCCGCTGCACGTTCCTTCCAAGATTTAGCAGCTTTCAGGCCCAAATTGTACAGAACAGACCTTCTCAGAACATCTCAGAACATCTCAGAGCCTCTCAGACGTCCTCAGACCTTCTCAGAAGATGCTAGTCCTGGCCTTCCCTCAAACACATGGAATGAACCCATCAACCACTGGTGCTGAACCCGTCAATTTTGGAGCACGGAACACGTGGAACCCGGTGTCCAGCCAGTACTGGGAACACACGTTCGGTCAGTGGTGAGGAAGCGCTGACCACTGACCTGGGCCACAGTTCACTGGGAGTAAAGAGCAGCTGCCTTCAAACACTCGGTTCAGGTGGTTAAAGGTTAAAGCTGCTGTCCTGAGACGAGTTTGCGCTCCTGCTGAGTTGACAGCGCTCTGACGCTTGTTTGCTGTCGGTCTTCGTTTCCTCACATTCTACATTCTCTAGTGACTGTGGCTGAAAAGGACTGTGTTCCCTGTTCCTTTCCTACTCTGTGGTCCCGCTGCGGTCGCTGAGTGGCGGGTCAACGGTGTTGGGTCTAGACTTGTGGGACCTCACCAGTTGCTCGTTTCAGTGCGGTCAAAGGATGGTAACTGGGCCAGAACCCTCGAGTTTTCACTGTTGAAATCTGAACACATACAGCCCTTTTTGGCCAGAAAACTGTTTTATTGTTTGTTTTGTTGTCTGTTTATTTCCCACGACAACCTAGGTGCGACTGGGGGCAGCAGCAAGGAGCGTCGCCTTGGCAACAACGATGCAGGTAGTAAAGGCTGAGCTCATCTTCATGCACACACACACACACACACACACACACACACACACACACACACTCAAGAACCAGTGGGTAAAGTGAGTCATTGTGTGGTAGATGGACTACTTGCAGTTCACGCGTGTCTACGTATAATTGATCTGTTTGCACACGGACACCTGTGACTGGGATTAGAGCCCAGTTCCATACGGCAGATGAGTACGAGCAGAGTGGAAGGGTCACTGTGGGCCCCATTCGGAACCTCCTGCAGGTTCACTTAGTGATTCGCAGGACTTGTGTGAGAGGAGGACAGATACACCAGTGAGGCCCATCGGAGAGTAAAAGGGCTCCTTCGGAACTTTCCAGAAGTCACCCATGTGAACGCTCAGCTGAGCGCCCAGGGGTGCACGTTACCTGCTTGTGGGCGTGGTCATACGAGTTGATGTGGTTATCGAACTCGTGCTGTTTGCGGTACTGCTTGTCGCACAGCTGGCAGTAGAAATTGGCCCTCAGGTCCTCCAGGGCCACAGGCAGCGGGCCGTCCTCCCCCCTGCGGTCCTGTGGTCAAACACGATCAAACACAAAATGTCGTTACAGCACAGTACAGTAAGGTACGGTGCAAGTTATCGATGGAAACTTGGTGAAACCGTGAAACATCGTAAAAGAGTGACAGTCAGTCAAATATGGTGAAACACAGTGAAGCTCAGAGTCTCTTGTTGCCAGTCCACCCCTTTGGTGGAGTGCGGCGCTGGCAGAAAGGGAACTCCAGTGGTGGACACAGATGGTCTTATTAATAAGTTGTTATTAATCATGGAGGAGCTCCTTTTTTTACATCCCTTCTGTGCCTTTTCACACACGTTACGACCACCAATAATGGTCCAGTGACGGTCAGCATGAAACCATCGATCATAAATGTCCACACTTCATTTCTTCCCGCCTTGTCACAGTGCTTGACTTGACAACACTACTGTGGGCCACGAGCACCACATTTCACACTCAGAAGAGGTCACGGCACCTGACTGTGGACCGGGTTCGAGTGTCCATGTCTCTGTCCTGCCTGCACACGGCGCGCCCTCCGCTGGCGTGTGCTGAATGTCACGTGGTCACCAGTGTGTCATCTTTCCCACACTGCAGTAGCACTTCAGAGGTCAGTGTCTGGAAGTACTGTGTGCACGCGCGTGTGTGTGTGTGAGTGTGTGTGTGTGTGTGTGTGTGTGTGTGTGTGTGTGTTTTTGCTTCAGCACTTCTCTGTTGTTCACGATGTCAGAGTTTGTCATGAAGAACAAAACAAAGAAAATTAACTTTATAAAGAACTGCACTTTTCTGCAGTCCCACACATCACATGTCCTTTAATTATGATGGACGCACCACGACCGTGACCGTGACCCTGACCGCAGGCGTTTCCCTCTCTGTGAACCCAGCTGGAGAAATGACTTTTTACATTTTCAGCTGTTTGTGTATCAGACCACATAGAACTCAGAGTTACACACTGAGACACTCATGCAGTCAGTGTGTCCAGCGGCAGCGTTTACCCAGCATGCACTGCACCTGTAGCTCAGTGTATAGCTGCTAGGTGGATACATGTGCATCAGTCTGTGAATTTTAATATGCATTTCTGAAATGTCTAAAAGTACTGATAATACTTAGTGACCCGACTCTCAGTGCATTTCTGTCTCTCCTGAACTGGGTTTAGACTCATAATAATTATTTATTATCGTGGCATCGAGCGGAAAGCACCGCCAAGAGAGGGCTGTGGGAAAGAGGGTAGCAAACCAGTCCAGGGTGGGCAATGTCCTGCATCAGTTGCCTTTCATTGGCATCACCCACCATCGATCGGGATCGGCCACCATCGGTCGGCATCGGTCACCATGGATCGGCATCGGCCAGCATCGATTGGCATCGGTCACCATCGATTGGGATCAGCTACCATCAATCGGCATCGCATCAGTCACCATGGATCGGCATTGGCCACTATCGATCGGTATCAGTCACCATCGATCGATTGGCATCAGCCACCATCGATCGGCATCGGGCACCGTCGATCGATCGGCATCGGTCACCATTCATCGACATCAGTCACCATCGATCGCATCGATCAGAACGGATCAAAGCAAAGTGGCGCAGCGGTGCACACTTCCAAAGGTGGTGCAGGAATGGCGAGGGGAAGGCAGAAAGGAAAAGCGACAGGGTTCCCAAAGGTGGAGCCTCGCCCTTCAGCCGCGCTGACGGATCGAGGGTAACGCATGAAGGCGGGGAAGGACTAGCGCAGCGGCAACAGCAAGAGACACGCGACAGTAAGCAGCACACGGAGACATGAAGCAGGAGCCACGGAGGTGAGGAGCCTGATGCCGGTGGGATGCTGCTAGTGGGGGAGATGTACTGTCCTCTTCCAGCTCAGAGTCCGCCTGAGGACAAGATCCACGCAACACACTTGAACACACGAACACATCTGACGCGCACTTTCTAACACTAGCATGTTCAGGGTGCGAGAGCTACGGTACGTGCGTGTCTCAAGAATCGCTGCTCTTCTTGGGCTATGTGTGAGTGTGTGTGTGCGTGTGTGTGTGTGTGTGTGAGACACGTGACATCGCCACATTACTTTGTGTAGAAAATGAAAAGTGAGAAAGCCTTTCAGTGGTCGAGGTCTCGGAGGAGCTGTTCCGCCAGGTCTGGGCAGCAGGTACGAGAGGCCAAGCGGATGGACACCCGGAGCGCCGCCATCTGTCCCGCGTGGCCCACGCACACGCAAACGTGCACACACACACACACACACACACACACACACACACACACACACACACACACACACGCGCGCGCGTGCGTGAAGCCATGCCCATCTCAGGAAGCTGAGCGGAAGTATCACACGCTAAGCCCCCCAGCACAGTGTGTTCGGAGGCTGCAAACCAGCAGCTGGGCCAATGGTCCAAGAATGAGAACGTAGCAGCCCAGGAGCAGATCGCTGCACGAACACGGCTCAGGCGCCGAGCTGCGGGAACCCGGGTTCGGCCAGAGGGCAACGTGTGGCTCACGGACCTGTCTGCAGGCCCAGAGTGCAAGTGAGCGCAGACACAGGCTAGGTTCCAGTCAAGTCGAGGTGAGACGATTGCACCGTGTTACCTGCTGAACCCAGTGGCGTACTTCCTGGGTACTAAATACACACGAAAAAAGTGTGTCGCTCTCAGTTGTACGTCGCCGTGGAGAAGAATGAACCAATAACTGGAAATGCAGTCATGTCAGTGCAGGTGCTGTCAGGACCATCTCGTTCCTTGAGGCTGCGAAGGAAAATTGTGGATCTCCTGCCAACGGCTTCGAGGAAGCTCCGGGTGCAAATTACTCCACAGTTACTGCATTATGGGAGATATTGCCTCATCAGTGGCCTCATCCATCCCCCGCGCGCTGAGACCCCTGCTGAAGCTGGTTAAATATTAAGAGAGTGGAGCGCTGCGGAGGCGTTCTGGAGGAGCGGCTCTTGAGTTTCTCAGTCACGCAGCCTGATCAAGGGGTTGGGTTCGAGTGGGCGACCACGGAGACACAGCGGTCAGTGAGGACCCAGTGAAGCACCGTCAACACTGCAGCGTGAGGGCAGCCGGAACCAAGAACTGACAGCCCCCCCATGGGAGGATCCTCCGGGGCCAGAGAGCAGCAACCATTAAAGAGACAAAGAGAGGAAGAGCAAACAGGGCTGAACGCCATGCACACACACAGTAACACAGCTCATATGTCCCATTCATAAATAATAATAATTTACTGTAGCAATAAGGGGGTGCAGTGGCGCAGTGGGTTGGACCGCAGTCCTGCTCTCCGGTGGGTCTGGGGTTCAAGTCCCGCTTGGGGTGCCTTGCGGCGGACTGGCGTCCCGTCCTGGGTGTGTCCCCTTCCCCCTCTGGCCTTACGCCCTGTGTTGCCGGGTAGGCTCCGGTTCCCCGTGACCCCGTAAGGGACAAGCGGTTCTGAAAATGTGTGTGTGTGTGTGTGTGTGTGTGTGTGTGTGTAGCAATAAGGGGGTGCGGTGGCGCAGTAGGTTGGACCGCAGTCCTGCTCTCCGGTGGGTCTGGGGTTCGAGTCCCGCTTGGGGTGCCTTGCGACGGACTGGCGTCCCGTCCTGGGTGTGTCCCTTCCCCCTCCGGCCTTACGCCCTGTGTTACCGGGTAGGCTCTGGTTCCCCGTGACCCTGTATGGGACAAGCGGTTCTGAAAAGTACTGTAGCAATAAGAGCACTACAGCGCCACCCCTGGTTGGACTTGACCCAACAACCTCCAGGTTACAGGTTAATGTCGTTATCCACGGCTGCTGTAAACCACTGCAGTGTCCTTGGGAGTCTGGAACCCCCAGTCAGTAATTCTCCCATTATGACAACAGGGTGGGTCACGATCCCACACACACCTACACTTGCTTGCTGACACATTCTGTTTGCAAAGGCATCCCACCTGGGGACCCACCATCCGGGTTCCAGTCCCAAAGCTGCGTGACATTTTCTGGGTTCTGGGCCTAAAGTATGGTCCAGAGGAGAGAGGAGAGAGAAGTTGCTCTTTTTCCACCATGGCTCAGTGTGACTGTGGAATAGGGAGGTCGAGGGAGCGGGAGCTTTAACAGGCTGTGTATTCTGGTCGGTTAGAGGCAAAGCACACCTTCTCCTTGCAGCGACCTGTTTGAAGGAATTCTGTTACTGTATTTGTGTGGTAAAAACAGCCCCAGCAGAGTACTGAGTCCCATGAGCAGGCCCTCCAGCCAGAATCTGACCACGCAGAGAGCTCCCGTTGCAGAGCACATAACCACCTGGTCCCTTCTGAACAGTCTGTTCTTCGACTCTGGCCAAGTGCCCCTCTCCTGGACCGAGGACCAAATGGTGACCGCTTTCAGAGGAGCAGAATGACGCAGGTTCTAAATGTCACAGGAAGAGCAGGAGGAAACAGTGGCGGTCGCGTGCAAGACCGTGTGGCCCTCTCACTCTGATCATGGGGTGGAGCACCAGCGGGTGTGTTTCCTGCTTGTGGGGACGTGTCAAGGCCGCTTGCTGTCAGGACCGTGTTCTTGAGCACTGATACACCAGCACCGAACCGCACAGTGAGACACGTTTCTGTTTGCGCTCTTACTGGTCAGAGGTCAATACCAGCGCGAGTTGTGGTGCCGCGTTCCAGGAGTCGGTTCTCTTTTTTCAGAGCACAGCCTGGCGGGAGGTTGTCTTCAGTGCTTCCCCCTACAGGTCATAGCTGGTATTTAAGGACACTCTTTCACCTGGCTGTTTTTACCGAGGTACAGATGTGGCCCCAGGGTACGAGGGAAGGGCCCCTCGGGAGGTCGCACCCTGTACCCTTTCTGTGATTGATCTAGTTCCTTAACTGCCAAAGCAGCGTGAAAGACGCTGCTGGCAAAGTAGGAAATTCAGCAAAGCAAGGGGTGTGGGATCAAGGCACTTTGGTGCAAAGGTAAGTGGATTCAAAATAAATATGCAGGTAAAAAACGTGTATGAATTAATACAACAACGAGCTGAAAAGGTGTCCTAACGAGACACTGCTAAATGACAGGAACAAGGAGCTCCGCAGTGCAGTGACTCATTTGTTTGACAGCTTGCAGCACAGCAACAGGAAACTTTCAGAGGCTCTTCTGGTCCTAACAGCTGCTGCCTGTCACCTTGTAGAGAGACACCTGAGATGGGCCACAGTCACACACTAGCACATACTCACACACTCAGTCACATACTCACACTTGGATCAGTATTTCAGTTCAATTTATTTTTATAGAGTGCTCTTCTCACGCAGTGACACAGAGCGCTTTAACACAGGTATAAGGCAAGAAAAGTATTTACTCCCTTGGATTTTTTTTGTGTTACAGCATGGAACTATGCTGTATTCACAAAAGAATTCACATTTATTTATTCAGCAGACACTTATAACAAAGCAACTTCCAGTGAACTCTACGTAGTGTTATCAGCCCACACACCTTATTCACCATGGTAGCTTACACTGCTAGATGCACTACTTACAATGGATCACTCATCCATACATCAGTGAAACACACACTCTCTCTCTGTCACTCACACACTGGGAGGAAACCTGACCAGCATGTCTTTGGACTGGGGGAGGAAACCAGAGCACCAGGAGAAAACCCACACAGACATAGGGAGAACATGTAAACTTCACACAGACTGAGTGGGAATTGAACCCACATTCTCTCATACCACCCAGACCCTGCGAGACAGCAGCGCTACTCACTGTGCTGCCCCAATTACTACCATCCATCAGCACAAAGTATCCTATTCAGGCATTTTTCACACACACAATTAAAATAGTATGTACAAGTATTCACCCCCTGTCTTTAAAATGCCTTACCTACCTCTGAAGTGGCCAATTTTCTTCTCCAAGTCACATAATTACTTGACTGGAATCCACTTGGGTGCAGCTAAAATGTTTAATATGATTTCAGAATAAATAAACCTGTTTCTGGAAGCTTCCCCACTCAGTTAATTTCCAAGGATACACTGCACCATGAAGACCAAAGAATATTCCAAGCAGATCCAAGACAAGGTTCTTGAAAAACACCAGTCAGGTCGAGGATTCAAGAAAAATTTCAAAACATTGGATATACCTCAATGCACAGTTAGGTCCATCATGGAAAAGGTGAGAAAATATGGAGCAAATGTGAATCTGCCCAGAATTGACCATCCTCCAAAACTGAGTGTCCAGTAGGAAGGGGGGGCACCAAAACAACTCTTGGATTACCATCCTTCATGACAGAGAAACTGTACATGACACAACCATAGCACACACACTTTATAAATTTGACTTGTATGGAAGGGTGGTAAGAAGAAAGTCTTTGCTGATTTAAAACTCTAATTATATCTCAGCTGGAGATGTCCCAAAGGCATGTGAGAGACTCAGAGGTTTAGTGGAAGATTCCATAAATGTTTCGGCCTCAATGCTTTGTGTTACGTTTGGTGAAAACCTACTACTGCGCATCATATTGTGAACACCATCCTTACAGTGAAGCATGGTGGTGGCAGCATCATGCCATGGAGATGCTTGTCCAAGGTAGGGACTAGAAACTCATAAGGGTTAAAAGTAAAATGGATAGGTACAGATAATGTGCTGCAATGTGGAAGAGCACTGGGAAGACAGTTCACCTTCCAACAGGATAATGAGCCAAATCATACAGCAGAAGCTACACTGGATTGTCTACAAACCAAAAACGGTTAACGTCCTCGAGTTTCTCAGTCAAAGCCCAGACCTTAGTCCAACTGAGCTTCTGTGATTTATTTTATTTCTGTGGAAAGTAATTACTGTAATTGGGGAGGGGGGGGGGTGCACTGTATTTTTACAAAATAGATAAGTGAAGAAAATGCAATTAATCAGAAAAGAATAAATGGGAAAATTCATATCTCAGCCCTTTGTATGATGGGAAGCCGGTGTATAAAGGCACATGTGTGTTGATACACATGAGGAAGGCACCGCATGGAGCTCGGGTGCCAGTGAGCTTCCACAGCAGCACTAAATTTCTTTTCTTATAACATGCCGAAGAAGCACAGGGGAAGTACAGGAGGCACAAATATAACACTCAGAGGGTCAGCTGCTTGACTCCGGCATCTCTCTAGGATCTCTGTGTCGCTAAATAATTAAGATGAGCTTCTCACAGAGCAAGAATGACACGTGTGTGGTGACGAGACCAGGGCAGAACTCTGCACCAGGAGACATACACCCCCTGAGCCGGACCTGCTACTCGGACTGCTCACATTAATAGCATGTGTTATAACTGCTTGTGTCAGAGTGAATCTGGACTAAAAATTTAACCGAAATGGAGTGTGTAAAGGCGCTGAAATTTTCAACTGGAGGGAAAAAGCAGTGAATGAGGCGGTTAACCCTGTGCCAATTAAGTTAGGAATTGGTGCCATGGTCCTCAGTGAAACACCACTGTGCGCAGGGGTGTCAAGACACATGGTCACGATGTCCAGCCAAGGGACAGGACCATGGAGCCCCCCACTTCCACAGAGACTAATGTGGGTGGAATTCACAAGGACCTCCACAGTTCCTGTGGTGACATACATGCATGTTTACTAACATATACACACGTGAAAAGGAGATTGTTGAAAGAACGTGCACAAAAACACAGTGAACCTGTTCAAAGGCGAAATGGGAATCCAGGCTAATTCACATGATGACTATTGAAATTCTTTCTCATTAGAAACAAAGCACTACTCTCTATTACTCCTCTCACCTATTACTGGCTCAGCCAGCCTGCTTCTTCTCATTGTCATACAAAAGCTGGATGAAATGTGAACACTGCAGTTACTGACTCTGAATCAGTTCAGAGACTAAATGAAGTCACTTGGAGGCTGACGCCATCTGGAGTGGAGAGGAGGAGGCGGAGGAGGAGGAGGACGAGGCACCCTGTGTCGGCGGGAAACTGAAGACGAGGACACTTGAATAATTAACCACCTTCGATAAAAACTTCAAACATCTCAAACTGATGAAAAAGGTCCCTGTGCTTCCAAAATGAGCAGGAGAAGCCCTCTGATGGGATGCAGAGCGCATCCATGGCCTCATTAGGTCGAGAGCTGGAGGTTTTTATTGTGTCTCGTGGAGCTGGCGTGCTGGAAGTTGTTGGGGTTCAGAGAGTGTGGGTGGTGTGTGAATGCCTCTCGCTTGCGACACTCATTCTTCTGGCCACACCTTCTAAACATCTCACCCCATAGCTGCTCTTAGAGTCTGTAGCTGGCAAAGAGACCTGGAGATCATCCTTTCCGGGCTGCACGGTGACTCTCACAACATAGCCATTGCTTTTGAGTGCAAGGCCTACTGGACACATACTGTATTTCTTAGGGACTCAGAATTCATCTGGAAAACTAGCGCTATCTCTGTGGACACTAACACTTCTGCCCCTGATCCACATCATTCACTGGCATTGATCGGATGGCAGAATAGATGTCAACTTCTATTCAATTATCAGCATGAGCAAGGGGCACTCCTGTAAAAGTGTCCTGCTTTAACTGAGAACCATTCGCACGGCTCCCACCTTTCAGACAAATGGGGGGATATAACAGGTGGCACGGTGGCACAACACGTAGCACTCCTGTCTCACAATGCCTGGCTGGTGCGAGAGGATGTGGGTTTGCTCCCTGCTCAGTCTGTGTGGAGTTTTCATGTTCTCCCCATGTCTGTGTGGGTTTCCTCCCACAGTCCAAAGGCATGCTGTTTAGGTTCCCCCATAATGTGTGTGTGTTCCACTGATGTATGCATGAGTGACCCGTTGTAAGTAGTGTATCTAGCAGTGTAAGTCACTGTGGTGAATAAGGTGTGTGGGCTGATAACACTACATAAATTTCATTGGAAGTTGCTTTGAAGAAAAGTGTCAGCTAAATATTACATACATTGTAAATAAATGTAATGTAAATGTATTGACCTCTGAAGGGGGCACAGTGGCACGGTGGGTTGTGCCTGGGTCCTGCTCTCTGGTGGGTCTGGGGTTCGAGTCCTGCTTGGGGTGCCTTGTGATGGACTGGCATCCCGTCCTGGGTGTATCCCCTCCCCCTCCAGTCTTGTGCCCTGTGCTGCCAGGTTTGGCTCCAGCTTGCCGCAGCCTTGCTTAGGACAAGAGGTTTCAGACAGTGTGTGTGTGTGTGTGTGTGTGTGTGTGTGTATGCCTTGTGCTAAAAAACGGCAGAATATCAAGGGTAGTGGAAGTCTGCTCTTCGGGCAGCAGGGGTTCTCACATGGGTCTACGGGGGTGAAAAGAGACTTGTCCCTGGGGAAAAGGCCTCTCTAAATTCAGGATAATCCCATTTGGATGCAATAGTGCACCGGTATGAAAAGAGGCATTTTCAACCTCCCGTCTAAAGCTGGAGGTTTTTTTTTTTAATAATCAGAGAGTGACAAAGCTGAAGACAGATCTCTGGGGTGAAGGGAGTGGAAGAAACGATTTTAAGCGGGAAAGGATCCCATAGGACACAGACATTTTCTGCCCGCGGTCTGAAACCAATACGAAAAGAATTATCCTTAACTGTTGGAGTAAGACCTACATCATCTTGAATAATTTAAATATTACTGACAAAAACTGTTCATAATAGATAGGAGCCCTCTTGGTCATGCATGTGATGCACAGCCATCAGTTCAAAAACCTCACATGAGATTAGACAGCAATTTTAGACAGCAGCATTAAACAGTTCTTACAATGGTGTATGATTTTGGTATTATAAAATACCAGTATTCCCACAATAAATTAATAAAAAATTCTTGTGCTGTAGTTACTGGTTTTCAGGATGTTTCTGAGAAATCGACATGCAAAGTGGAACGAACAGAAGAAACGGCTATCTCCTGGGTCATGGAACCAGCATAAGAGAGGGAAGCTCAGACTCTGAATGTGCTCAGGGTGTAACTGGCAAGCTTGAACTCCCAGGGGATGAAGACACACACAGACGCACACACACACTTGTGCAGGCTCCTGGGAACCCACTTTAAAGCTAAACAAACAGCCTGGTGAAACACTTAACAAAGCTCTCCTCTGCTCTCTTGCTCGCTTTGTGAGTTTATGCCAACGGGACGACTGTGTGCGAGCACAAGGATGGAGCTCCTCCAGCAGGTGAGCCCAATGCCACCAGGGTATCTGAACGGTGCAGCGGTTCTATCCTGAATGGTGCAGTGGAACACAGCAGTGCTCACCAGGGCTGCCACCTTACACAACGAGCTGCAGGTGGGATTTCCTCCCACATGTCGTTTTGGCGGTGAAGAGTGTTTGCTGACATGAGTTAAAGGTGATTGTGGCAAAATCAGGATCTGTCTCCTGGTCAGACATTCACGTGAGCAGATGCCAGCAGATGCCAGAGATGAAGCGCTTTGGCCAATCGTGTCAGTAATCCGTCTGTTAATTGAAGGCCCGGAGTCTGGCTTATTGGTCGCTCTCGGTGTTTCTGTCATGATGCTTGAGAGGGGGGTGCATTCATTTTGTCCAGGTTTGATTGGACAACAGTCCCCCTTTATAGAGCAAAATGCTTACAGGCATCAGAAAGCAGCACACGAGCAAAGAGTGGCACCCAGGTGGCCTGTGGCAGCTACCATGTGTCGGCCTTGTTAGCCTCCACTGAGGGACATGAAAGGTGGAGATGAAAAGCAGGGAAAGGGCAGCGTGGCAGGCGGAGCCCTGCCTCTATTGATTACAGCACTGTACCACGGTAGGAAAAGGACAGCGCTCGCTGGGACTCAGACTGCAGATGGACGAGGCCGTTGGATCAAGTGCACGATGGGAACACACAAGAAAAGTGGCGCTGGCACACGTGTGCTCCTCAGGCGACAAGCGGTTCTGAAAGTGTGTGTGTGTGTGTGTGTGTGTGTGTGTGTGTGTGTGTGTACAAAATGTCCTTTTCCGTTGCACTTTGCCTCGTTCCCAGTGGACAGAAGAATCTCTGCCCATCGTGCAGCTGGGAGTCAGATTACTGGTCACACTAGAGTTCTGTTAAACAGGACACACACTGTACTACATGGATGTATCTTTGAACAACCCGGCACCCATGACAACGTAAGCAGACGTTGTTGCAACAAATGCCGTATATGAGAAGCAATACAAGAAGTGCGAATTACAAATGTAAAACAGGGTTGTGTTTTATTGTCATTGCACAAGTGATGCGCTGTAGCTGAAGCTGCTGGGCGCACGCTTTGCGAACCCCAGTGAACCACGACTGCTGCCAGGTGGTGCCGCGCTCCAACCATCCAGGGGAGCAGGTTAAAACTTAAAGAGTGAAAAAGAACATTCGTACAAGTTTGCACCTGAGCACCTCAGCTGGTTTCAAGTAGACCCTACCTGTCCACACGGTGCTCAGTGAAAAGCACATGACCAGGACACCCTGACCTTCACCCCCCGCCGCTCGTCGCTAAGTTCATGACAAAGCTGACAAGAGAGCGAATCCACCGAGTGTCGTGCTGCATGTCTGGGGCGATGGCGTAGCGTGGGGTGGCTGGGGGGGCGGCCCAGGCCCACCCTCCGCTTTCAGCCCGGCCCGGTCCAGCCCGGCCCCCGCACCAGCCTCTCCTCCCTCGGTGACACGTTGCCTGCTGTCGCTGAGGAGGGCAAACCTGCTCTTGGAATGGGAGCCTTTTTCAGTGTTTTAAAGACACCGTGCCCGGGGGACACGTCCCGTCCGCTGCTGCTCGCGCTTACTTTCTTCGCGGGGTCCCTAAAATTCCACGGAGAGGCGAAAGCCCTCCTGCATCTCACCAGGACTCAGCGCAGCCTCTATGTGCTTCTCTCCTGTCTCACTGCAGCTCTGTGTGGGACATGGAACGTGTTGAGGGAAGACAAGGGAGCTTCTGCTCTGGAAACACAGATTATCCTGAGCATGAAGCACCGGAGGCCCCGTGTCCTCGTCTCACCGCTCTGCTGCTCTCCTGCTCCACTGGGGTT
Organism: Scleropages formosus; assembly: GCF_900964775.1. Classification (NCBI taxonomy): domain Eukaryota; kingdom Metazoa; phylum Chordata; class Actinopteri; order Osteoglossiformes; family Osteoglossidae; genus Scleropages; species Scleropages formosus. The sequence continues at coordinate 29,542,579 of NC_041817.1, forward strand.
TCAGGGACGTGGTGTCGCTGCCTCCTATTCCTGCATGTCCCATTCTCTGTGTGTCCACTCTCACTCTGCCCAGCTGTTTGCTCTCCACCAGCACCAAACCCTCCACCGCTGCTCTGCTCCGACTCTGCGACACAATCGGCCAGCGGCGTGTGACACCAGCTCCGCTCTGGGACACAACATGCTCAGCCGCTGTCTCTCTCCCCCTGTGTCTCTGTCTGTCTCTCCCTGTCACTTTGTCTGTCTCACCCGACAATGTGCTCCATCTATGGAATCCAGTGAAAGGAAGCGCAACGCAGCCTTTCGGTGGAGTGCATGTTGTGTGCATGTTGTGTCAGAGAGGAAGGGATTTACCAGGTTTCTGCTCCCACTCTTGCTCAAGGGGCCCCGGAAAACTCCCTTGATGCTGCGCAGGTGTCCGTTGCTGAGGCGCGTCGAGCTGATCACGATGTAGTAACACGCCATGAGGACCACAGTGCGCCCCCTGCCGTCTCAGCTCCTCGCCGGGGGGATCTTCATGGCTCGGCGTCTCAGCTCTGCTCCTCTCCGCTCTTCTCTCCGCGCAGCGCACCGCAGGAACGATGTTATAGAACTCGCGCCGTGGCCGCTCTGCCACGCCGAGCCAATGGCAGCGAGTCGCTGGGCTGGGGGGGGCGGGGGTGGTGCCTCCGTCAGATCCTATGACACAAAGGGCTGCTCTTCGACCGTTCATCACCGAGCACCACTCCCCCTCATCTGTGCCCCACTCCACCCTCTCTCTCTCTCTCTCTCTCTCTCTCTCTCTCTCTCTCTCTCTCTCTACGTCTCTCTGTCATCTCTCCTCACTGTGGTTCCCTGACCACACCTGACGGCAGTTCTGCTGGAGGTTCTCTACCTGCTCCTGTGTCCATCTCTGGTCCTCCTTACCTGGCGCTCGCTCAGCCCTCAAACATCTCATCTCACGTTGTCTCAGGTGAACAACGGTCGCAACATGAACTGAGTGCATCTGGAAAGAAGAAGGATAAACCTCAAAAAACCAGTGTGTCAATAGCACTGTACTGCTGTGTGAGTGTGTGTGAGCGTGTGGGGGCGTGTGTGAGTGTGTGGGGTGTGTGCGAGTGTGTGTGATTGTGTGTGAGTGTGTGAGCGCGTGTAAGGGTGACACGCTGGATAACACACTGAGTGTGTAGAGCTCAGTCACAGAATTAGTTGTACAATTTTACGCGCAAAATGAAACCCCTCCGAGCGTGAGGAGACGCGTTGAGTGTTTCAGTGGAAAGAGTTCCAGTGTTTGCTGCGGGTGAGAACAAACACTTGATTGTTTACAAACACTCTTCACAGTAAACAGTGTTGTTTCCAAGCACAGCAGAGAATGGAGTTTCTGCACAAGATGCACCAGAACAAGTAACAGATTAAGTGCGACTGCTCAGTGTTGAGAGAAGCGCGGCCCTCGAACCCGCAAACCTCGCCTCTCCCAAACGCTTGGCTGTGTGCTGAGCGTAGTGACCGTTTGTTGGGAAGGGACCCAACACTCAGCTGCCCCGCAACTGTAACGTGCCCCGATTCAGCAGCATGTGGCCGCGACCGCTGACCGCAGCCCGGCAGGAAGAGCCCCGATGGCCATCCAGTGACCGGCCTTATGAGAACAGCAGTCAGGCGGCGCTGGGGTCCAGCGTCATAATGAGTCGTGACTCCTCTCAACACATTCATCTGCTCTGCCAGGTTTGGCTCTCTCCCATCCAAGCATAATATATATATATATATATATATATATATATATATACACACACACACACACACACACACACACTTTCAGAACCACTTGTCCCATACGGGGTTGCGGAGAACCGGAGCCTACCCGGTAACAGAGGGCGTAAGGCCAGAGGGGGAAGGGGACACACCCAGGACAGGACGCCAGTCCGTCACAAGGCACCCCAAGCAGGACTCGAACCCCAGACCCACCAGAGAGCAGGACTGTGGTCCAACCCACTGCACCACCGCACCCCCATTCCAAGCATCATAATAATAATAATAATAATAATAATAATAACATTGTCCCTTTTGTATCACGTTGTGCTCCAGCTCATTCATACCTCTACTTTAATCACTGCTTCTTCAGCTACGGGAGCTAAGAAACACATTTTTTTTCATTACAGCCCTCTGTTATCCGCTCTTTCTCCAATCTTTCTGGAATATCATTAATTGCACGAATATATTTGAATGAATTTGCATGTGTTAAAAGGCTAATTCATGTATTGATGTCACAATGTCCCGTATGTCCTGCATACGAAACGTCCCCGGCACTGGCGTGAGTGTGGGGGAGGGGTTGCGAAGGTATGTCCGGAAGCCAGGTGACGCCCTGCCAGGGTTGGGCCGCCAACCTAGCGCTCTCTGAGGCCTGGAGCCGCCAGCGATAAAAAGGTGCGAGTTTGCAGGGAGAGGCAGAGCACCGGCAGGTTGTATGCGCTCAGCCCGAAAGGCACTCTGCTCTTCGCCTCCTTCTCGCTCCTCTCCGTCCCTCAGAGCTGAAGCAGTGTTCGCCGATGGGCTCCTCGGTGTCTGAGGGTCCCGGCCCATTGGCACGAGCATCCCGGCAAAGCGCTTGGCCGCGCCGGGAGAGGAGCTCGGGCCCCACCCGCCAGCAGGGGGCGCTCACGGCAGCTCGGCGTCGCGATCCAGCGTCTCCACGGTTCAGCGCACCGTAACGCCGCCTGACACCTTTGGCTCCTGTGTGTGGATGAGAGGCTGTGCGCTTCCTGCTGAGCTTCCTGTCTGTGTCTGCGGTGTCACTGCGGCCAAGGGATCACATCCCACACTCTCCCTTTTTGCTCCTGCCTCAAAACTAAGAATCACATGAAAAATCAATGAGGGTGAGTAGATGGGTCAGCGGTGGGTGAATTGGCAACAGTGTCTGCAGTGTAATCCTGGTATATAGTGTACACCAGTGTATTCAGTGTAAACCAGGGTATATAGTGTACACCAGTGTATGCAGTGTAAACCAGGGTATATAGTGTACACCAGAGTATCCATCCATCCATTCATCCATCTTCCTCCGCTTTATCCGGGGCCGGGTCGCGGGGGCAACAGTCTGAGCAGAGTCCTCCAGACTTCCCTCTCCCCGCACACCTCCTCCAGTTCCTCTGGGGGAACCCCAAGGCGTTCCCAGGCCAGCCGGGAGACATAGTCTCTCCAACGTGTCCTGGGTCTGCCCCGAGGCCTCCTCCCAGTGGGACAAGCCCGGAACACCTCCCCAGGGAAGCGTCCAGGAGGCATCCGGAACAGATGCCCGAGCCACCTCAACCGGCTCCTCTCGATGCGGAGGAGCAGCGGCTCTACTCCGAGCTCCTCCCGGGTGACTGAGCTCCTCACTCTATCCCTAAGGGTGCGCCCAGCCACTCTGCGGAGGAAACTCATTTCTGCCGCTTGTATCCGCGATCTCATTCTTTCGGTCATGATCCAGAGTTCATGACCATAGGTGAGGGTAGGAACGTAGATCGACCGGTAAATTGAGAGCTTCGCCTTACGACTCAGCTCCCTCTTCACCACAACAGACCGGTACAATGACCGCATTACTGCGGACGCCGCACCGATCCGTCTGTCGACCTGCCGCTCCATTTTTCCCTCACTCGTGAACAAGACCCCGAAATACTTAAACTCCTCCACTTGAGGGAGCAACTCCCCCCTAACCCGGAGGGGGCAATCCACCTTTTTCCGACTGAGAACCATGGCCTCGGATTTGGAGGTGCTGATTCTCATCCCCGCCGCTTCGCACTCGGCTGCAAACCTCCCCAGTGCACGCTGCAAGTCTTGACTTGATGAAGCCAACAGGACCACATCGTCCGCAAAAAGCAGAGACGAGATCTCGCGGCCACCAAAACAGACACCCTCCGTTCCCTGACTGCGCCTAGAAATTCTGTCCATAAAGATAATGAACAGAATCGGTGACAAAGGGCAGCCCTGGCGAAGTCCAACATGCACCGGGAACAGGTCTGACTTACTGCCGGCAATGCGAACCAAGCTCCTGCTCCAGTCATACAGGGAATGAACAGCCCGTAGCAACGAGCCCCGAACCCCATAATCCCGAAGTACCCCCCACAGGATGCCACGAGGAACACGGTCGAATGCCTTCTCCAGGTCCACAAAACACATATGGACTGGTTGGGCAAACTCCCACGAACCCTCCAGCACCCTAGTGAGGGTATAGAGCTGGTCCAGTGTTCCACGGCCAGGGCGAAAACCGCATTGCTCCTCCTGAATCCGAGGTTCGACTATCGGTCGGATTCTCCTTTCCAGTACCCTGGCATAGACTTTCCCAGGGAGGCTAAGGAGTGTGATCCCCCTGTAGTTGGAACACAATCTCCGGTCCCCCTTCTTAAAAAGAGGGACCACCACCCCGGTCTGCCAGTCCAGAGGCACCGTTCCCGAACTCCACGCGATGCTGCAGAGGCGTGTCAGCCAAGACAGCCCCACAACATCCAGAGACTTGAGAAACTCGGGGCGGATCTCATCCACCCCCGGAGCCTTGCCACCGAGGAGTTTTTTGACTACCTCAGCAACTTCAGCCAGGGTAATGGACGAGTCCCCCTCCAAGTCCCCAGCCTCAGCTTCCTCTACGGAAGGCGTGTCGGAGGGATTGAGGAGATCCTCAAAGTACTCCTTCCACCGCCCGAGAACATCCTCAGCTGAGGTCAGCAGCGCACCACTTCCACTGTAAACAGTGTTTGTGGAACACCGCTTCCCCCCTCTGAGTCGCCGGACGGTTTGCCAGAATCTCTTTGAGGCCGACCGAAAGTCTTCCTCCATGGCCTCACCGAACTCCTCCCAAGCCCGAGTTTTTGCCGCGGCGACTGCCAGAGCCGCGCTCCGTTTGGCCCGTCGGTACCTGTCAGCTGCTTCAGGAGTCCCATGAGCCAGCCAGGCCCGATAGAACTCCTTCTTCAGCTTGACGGCATCCCTTACTTCCGGTGTCCACCACCGTGTTCGGGGATTGCCGCCGCGACAGGCGCCGGAGACCTTATGGCCGCAGCTCCGAACCGCCGCCCCAACAATGGAGGCGCGGAACATAGTCCATTCAGACTCAATGTCCCCCACCTCCCTCGGGACCTGGTTGAAGCTCTGTCGGAGGTGGGAGTTGAAGACCTCTCTGACAGGGGCCTCTGCCAAACGTTCCCAACAGACCCTCACTATGCGTTTGGGCCTGCCAGGTCTGTCCAGCTTTTTCCCCCGCCATCGAATCCAACTCACCACCAGGTGGTGATCAGTTGACAGCTCAGCCCCTCTCTTCACCCGAGTGTCCAAGACATATTGCCGAAGGTCAGAAGAAACGACTACAAAGTCGATCATCGACCTCCGACCTAGGGTGTCCTAGTGCCAAGTGCACTGATGGACACCCTTATGCATGAACATGGTGTTCGTTATGGATAAACCGCGACTAGCACAGAAATCCAATAACAACTCACCGCTCGGGTTCAGATCAGGGAGGCCGTTCCTCCCAATCACGCCCCTCCAGGTATCACTGTCGCTGCCCATGTGGGCGTTAAAGTCCCCCAGTAGAACGACAGAGTCCCCAGTGGGAGTGCTTTCCAGCACGCCCCCCAGAGACTCTAAAAAGGCCGGGTACTCTACACTGCCACTAGGCGCATAAGCACAAACGGCAGTGAGAGACCGTTCCCTGACCCGAAGGCGTAGGGAGACGACCCTCTCATTCACCGGGGTAGACTCCAACACATGGCGGCTGAACTGGGGGGCTAATAATAAGCCCACACCAGCCCGCCGCCTCTCACCTTGGGCAACGCCAGAATAGTGGAGAGTCCACCCTTGGTCGAGAAGAGTGGTTCCAGAACCCAAGCTGTGAGTGGAAGTGAGCCCGACTATATCTAGACGGTATCTCTCAACTTCCCGCACCAGCTCAGGCTCCTTCCCCGCCAGTGAGGTGACATTCCAAGTCCCAAAAACCAGAGTTGGCGCCCGAGGTTTGGGTCGGCCGGGCACTCGGCCCCGACCACCACCCAAATCACAATGCACCGGCCCCTTACGGTTTCTCCGGCAGGTGGTGAGCCCACCGAAAAGCGGCTCCACGTCATGGCTTCGGGCTGAGCCCGGCCAGGCCCCGTGGGCATAGACCTGGCCACCGGGCGCTCACATGCGAGCCCCCCCCCCAGGCCTGGCTCCAGGGTGGGGCCCCGGTGACCCCATACCGGGCGGGGTAAACGAAAGCCTTGATTTTTCCTTCATAAGGGGTTTTTGAACCGCGCTTTGTCTCGTCTGTCATCCAGGACCTGTCTGCCATGGGAGACCCTACCAGGGGCATATAGCCCCAGACAACATAGCTCCTGGACTCATTCAGGCACTCAAACCCCTCCACCACGGTAAGGTGGCGGTTCACGGAGGAGTACACCAGAGTATTCAGTGTAAACCAGGGTATACAGTGTACACTAGTGTATGCAGTGTAAACCAGGGTATATAGTGTACACCAGTGTATGCAGTGTAAACCAGTGTATTCAGTGTAAACCAGGGTATACAGTGTACACTAGTGTATGCAGTGTAAACCAGTGTATTCAGTGTAAACCAGTGTATTCAGTGTACACTAGTGTATGCAGTGTAAACCAGGGTATATAGTGTACACCAGAGTATTCAGTGTAAACCAGTGTATTCAGTGTAAACCAGTGTATGCAGTGTAAACCAGTGTATGCAGTGTAAACCAGGGTATATAGTGTACACCAGAGTATTCAGTGTAAACCAGTGTATTCAGTGTAAACCAGGGTATACAGTGTACACTAGTGTATGCAGTGTAAACCAGGGTATATAGTGTACACCAGTGTATGCAGTGTATACCAGTGCAGAACTGTGTACACTGGAGACAGTGCACACGAAAGTCCAGCAGTCTTCAGGGCAGCTCGTCCCTGAATCGAGGACACTCAGTAACACATTTATACCTGAACACACAAACACCATGGGGTCCAGGCCATTGAAACCACCCCCACCCCCCAACTGCACAAGGAGCTAAATATAATGTTGACATTTACGGAATGTAGACATTTACATCTACATCTGCAAGTCCTACGAATATGCAGAACAAGAGGAAATGACACAGTCGGTGTGTGAAGTTTTCTCTCCTTCTCCATATTTTACTGCGACACACATTGTGACAGGTTTCCAGTCTTCAGTCATCACTGTGATGCTACGATGGCGTGAAAACATGAACGTGAAACAGAGACTCTGCCCTCATGATAGGGAACATTTGTCTCTTTCAGCACTGGACAGCAGGAGGAAGACAGTGTGACAGAAAGACAATGTGAAGAAGTGCTGTGTCTCAGCTGTGTCCCCGAAAGGTACACACTTAATGAGTGTATTGGACAGCGATGTTGTGACAAGCTCTCAGCATCATACTTTGGACACATAGACAGGAGGACAGACAGACAGGGCTCTGTCTGTGGACGAAGAGCAACATCAAGGTGGGTCTGGTGCCGATGCTGGAGATCAGCGCCACGTTATAAAGGGAGGGAAGGGGGACACCGGTGGGTCGATTGGACTTCCTGCACACGGCGTCCGGGTTCCGCTCTTGGAGCCCAGGTGGGGGTGGGGGTGAACGAAGACTCCGGGAACGCGGTGCACGGGCCGAGCGCCGCGGCGCTTCCCGACACACGCAAACGCACAAGTAGGCCAGGGCCGCGCTATTTATAGGAGCGTTAGCGACGTCGCGCACGGTCTTCCTCCCCGTCTTCGTCTTCTTCTCCTTCTCCTCCTTCTTGTTTACGTTTTGCCTCATAATTATTCCAGAAGCCTTTGAAGTTATTTTTCGGAGCTCTGTTTGATTCCTCAAAACGCGAGTCGTGCCGCTTGCGTAACAGCACCAAGTAGCAAAGTAGCGGAAAGTTGTCGTTTCTTTAACCATGTAACATTTTACTGCGCACGCACACACACGCGCACACACGTGCACACACCACAGGACTGATGTGGCGCGTGGTGAAAGGTGCCTTTTACACCTGTAGGGTCACTGCTCGGTGACACGGGGACAAACGGTCCAACCCAGAGTCCAGTGGAGCCGCCGAGGTCCGAGTGCAACAACGGCTGGACGTTTGACGGATGTCACTGTGTAGTGACCGCTTAGTGACCGCATGAGCTCACTCAGCCCAGTGGCTCTTGGCAGTGTGTGTCCGCAGCGGAGCAAGTTTCTCTTCTGTTCACGCACAGCAGAGTCTGCAAGAGTCGGTCACATTGTGCGTTTGGATTGAAGCCCAAAACAGGAACAAACGACATGTTCAAGCAGCTGCGACTGAACGGTCCATTGCGTGCGGTTGGGCGCAATGAGGGGCTTGAGCCATGTCAGAGAAACGTTACGCTTCTTTCAGTGGTCAGAAGTCCCCCCACCCACCCCCGCTCCTCAAGAGCCACCAAAATGTCAATGGGTTTCACCCCCAGCTGGCAGGGGGCGGGGGGTTGAGCACACGCATCCAGCAGCGAGACTCGGCTAAATGTCACAGCGGGGCCGGTCTGGTCCTCCTGGTCCCCCGGGACGGCCTGGCAGCAGCGGAAGCGGGTTCGGCATAAGGGGCGGCACTGTCCTTGCTGCACTTCTTGTGGGATCTCCAACCCTGGACAGGTGAGGGTGCTGAGCAGGATGTTGAGTCATCATGTGTCTGGTCTCCTCCTCCAGGAACTTTGAGCCTCAGAGAAACTGACTGAAACATCTATTCTAACAGGGATGCTGGAGCAACACTGGAGTTATTAAATTCAATGTATTTGTACAGAGCTGCTCTCACACAGTGACACGGAGCGCTGAACTACATTCAGAGACACAACAGAAATAAAAGGTTGCTGTAGAGTCAATTACTACGGTAACTACATTAGTTATTAGTGTGTGTGTGCGTGTGTGTGTGTGTGTGTGTGTGTGTGTGTGTGTGTGTGTGTGTGTGTGTGTGTGTGTGTGTGTAGCGCTCATCTCATCAGGGACACAGATCAGTAAAAAGGTACAGTAAGGTATAAAAAGGTATCTTCATGGCTTGGCCCACGTCTACCGCAGGCTCGCTGGTGGCTGACGAGGCCAATGCAGGACAGGCAGGTTCAGCCACAGCGGCTGCAAGGGAAAGTCTGCTCTGGGTTTGGTGCTTCAGCGTCACTTTTCTTCCGCCACCTTGGTTTGTCCTCAACGGCCTGCGTTTCATCTCGAAGGAGGTGTTTCTCCAGGCCTTGCGGTCGCAGCCTAGAGAAGACCAAGGGTTTTCTTCAGAGACTCCTTGTACCTCGTCTTCGGTGCCCCTCTGTTGCGGTGGCCAGCGGTGAGTTTGCCATACAGCTCGATGTTGGGCAGGCGATGAGCCTCCATCCTGGAGGTGCGTGCGTGCGTGCGTGCGTGCGTGCTTGTGTGTGTGTGGACCCGTGATGGTGCGTCACGGTGGTCTTGGCACAGTGTGACCGCGGGACAGAAGCACTGTTTGTTGTCCTGGGCAACTGGGCACCTCAGGGAGAAAGAGAGGGAGAGAGAAAGAGAGAGAGAGAGAGAGAAAGAAAGAAAAGAGCTTGTGAGGGATCCTCCCCCTGCCTTCTGGCTCCTCCCTCTTGCTCTTCTAGGACACACCAGACTAAATGTGGGACACCCTGGTGGGATACCCTGGCTCTAGAAACTGCGCCCTCTGCTGGCTCTGAAGAGTTTGCTGCTATGTTAGTCCTACAGGGCTACTGCCCAACCACTCTCCCTCCCCACCCCAGCCCTGGAGCTGGACTCATTGCGTCGGGCCTTCAGGGACGGCGGTGTGGACGGATGGGTGGACGACAGGGATGTGGAGGGGCAGCAAACACACAAGAGGTGACTGGCAGCCAAGGTTCAAATTAAAGAGAGTAAAAACGCAGAGGAGAAGTGGAGCCAAGGCTGCAATTACAGGTCGAGCACAAACACGTCGGAGGGGAACCGCAGCCAATATGCAAATGAAGAGGCCACTTTGGCTGCCGGTGCGAGTGTGGACCACGTGGACCGAGCTCGCAGCCGCCGGCCGCGTCCTCCATCGGCCCGAGAAGACGTAGTTGCGCTGCGAAGGGAGCGGGACCCCATGCCGCCGCTCACCCCCATAGAGCCGAGGACGACGGGCTGCTGCCTCACACCTGCGTCCAAGAGCATCCTGTCGCCAAGGAGGGGACCGGCTTCCGTTGGACTGACTGCCACAGCAGATGAGTAGCATGCGCAATCTTTATGAAAACCTCCAATAACGTAAATGTCGTGAGGGCTGAGCGGCCATGCTGCCGGTCGCCGCTATGGACCAGGCCTGCGAGTGCGGTCACGGTCAGCACAGAGACCAGTCACATGTCCCTGGGAGCATCACAGGCGGCTTGCTGCTCGGTGGTGCTCCTGTGAAGCCGTGCCCTTTGATCATCAGCAACCGCAGCCTGTGGGCGTGGCCATCGACGCAGACCACACAGCGACCATTAGACAAGAGCTCAGTGCCCTGCGGTCAACCGCATCGCCCACGTTTGATGAAATCTTTAAATTAATTCATTAACACAACAGGGGCTTGTTGTAATTCTGCTGGCAGCAAAACCACTTTAGTTTGGGATGAACTCTTCTGTTAGATTAGTGCAGCGAGGAACAAGGCAAAGCTCCGCACGGTCATGAATCCCACGGTTCCCGAAAGAGCGTCCTGCCTCACTTCCTTACAGTCCCACCTGTTCCCTTGGAGCCTGCCCTATTCTTCTAGACTCCACCCTCTCCTGCTAGATCCCACCCCACCCCCCCTTGTCCCCTGCCTTTCCTCTTGGACTCTGCACCTGAGCTCATATCGAGTCCAATAAGTAGTATCAGACAATTATTCAGTTCAATTCATCCATGCACTATCCACAACCGCTTGTCCCAAGTGGGGTCACGTCGAACCGGAGCCTATCCCGGCAACACAGGGCGCAGGGCCGAAAGGGGAGGGGACACACCAAGGACGGGACACTGGTCCGTCGCTAGGCACCCCAAGCAGGGCTCAAACCCCAGAGCCATTATGCGCACTTGAAATTATGAGTATGATCAATGCAAAATATTGCGCTGTCCTTAGGAGCTCTGAATAAGAGGAGTGCCATCTTGTGGACATGTGAAAATAATATTAGTACGAGAGCAGGTGCTATAGCTGTGCTGTGACTGTGGTATCACTGCGGGGTTAAGATTGGGGTTAGGGTTAGGGATACGTTTAGGGTTAAGGGTTAGGGATACTGTAACGACCCCACGTTACTGTTTTAGGAGGGAGTGTGTGCTTAATGTAAATAGTTGCATTATGGAAAATCTGTAAATAATGTTTGTAACCGCTGGGGGCACTTCGGGGGGAAATGGTGGGTTGACTGTGTCTGCCAGTGTGTTGGGAGAGAACCTAGGGGTGCTAGGCAGGCCGGCTGTCTGTAAGCACAGGTCCTGGAAGAAATGGGGTCCTCGGCCCGAGAGCATCATTTCCCTTGTGCCGGTGCTCGAATAAATCGTTCGTTATGAACGCTGCCTTCGTGTCCTTCTTCGCCCCATCCAAACCCACGGCGCTCTGCGCCACAATACTGTGGCGCGCAGCGCCGTGGGTTTGGATGGGGCGAAGGAGGACGCGGAGGCAGCGTTCATAACGAACGGTTTATTTGAACACCAACACACAGGGAATAATGCTCTCGGTCCGAGGACCCCTTTTCCTCCAAGACCAGCGCTTACAGCCAGCCTGCCTTAGCGCCCCGAAGTTCTCTCGACACACTGGGAGACATGATCACCCTACTATTTTCCCCTTAAGTGCCCCCAGTGGTTACACACATTTAACATTATTTCCCATAATGCAACTATTTACATTTAAACAGTAACGCGGGTCGTTACATAGCCCCCCATCAAAAAGAATAGCAGCGTCCCCGCTGCTGCCTGCCCCACAATTGTCCCAACGTCCAGCGCTGTTCTCACGTGCATCCGGTCGGGAGTACAGGTCCCAGACGCTCACCGCTGGTGGTTGGGGCGGGGAAACCTGCAAGAGACCCCCATGGCGGCGCGCTTGGGGGTCGGGGTGGCCATCCTCGTCCCCTGTCTGCCCGGCCTCGGTCCCCGCAGGACTCCCTCACTCGCACGTGGCGCGTCCCCAACATGGCGGCGCCCACGTGGCTTTCGCTGACCGGCTTCCGTGGGACCTTCGTGACGGCTCCCCACAGCCGCTCCGCGTTGTCCCCGCTCCGTTGTCGGGGGCGAACATCTTTCTCGCGCCCCCCGTCGTCTCGCCGCGCGCCTCGCCGCTCGGCCGTCTTTCGGCGAAGGACTCGGCGAAGGACCCGGCAAAGCCGCCCCGCTTGCCGCTCTCGCCTCCGCCGATTCGCCGCACGCTGAGCCCGCCGCGACGCTCGCAAAACTGGCCGCCTCTTGCTACGCAGCTCTGCTCCTTCTGCGGCGCCTGCTCCGCCGCGCCGCTCCTCAACTACGCCCGCCTGGGCTTCAGGCAGGCTGGGCGCTTTTTCCCCGAAAGTGCCGGACTCCCGTTCCGCGGGAGAATTCGCGTCGGCGGTTCCGCTCCTCTCCGACACGGAGCTCTGCCTGTCCACAGACGAGGCACACTGCTCCGCGTCGCCCAGCACGGCATCCGTCCTGCTCGGTAAAGCGGCGCTCTTCGCGGGGCGACTTTCCTCCGCGGTCGACGGCGGTTCGCTGCCTCTTCCTGCCGCTCTTTCTCTGGGCGCAGGGAGACCCCACTCGACCTGCTCGCCCATCTCCAGCGGCACCTCGCAGCTCTTCTCCGCCGTCCTCGCCCTTGCGCACGCTTCCCCAGCGTCCCCCTGGACACCCGTGCTCCGCCGCGGCTCGTCCGCCTCGACTTCCACCGTCGTAGGCGCTTCTCCCGCCGGACACCGTCCTTCCGTCCCGGTCTTCTCTTCTTCACGATGCTTGGTGGTCAGCTGTTCCCTGATCCAGCCTCTCATCGTCCTGCCCCATCCCACTTCTGACACCAATGTGGCGCGCAGCGCCGTGGGTTTGGATGGGGCGAAGGAGGACGCGGAGGCAGCGTTCATAACGAACGGTTTATTTGAACACCAACACACAGGGAATAATGCTCTCGGTCCGAGGACCCCTTTTCCTCCAAGACCAGCGCTTACAGCCAGCCTGCCTTAGCGCCCCGAAGTTCTCTCGACACACTGGGAGACATGATCACCCTACTATTTTCCCCTTAAGTGCCCCCAGTGGTTACACACATTTAACATTATTTCCCATAATGCAACTATTTACATTTAAACAGTAACGCGGGTCGTTACAATACGTTTAGGGTTAAGGGTTAAGACTGCAGTTAGGGTTAGGGATATTTTTAGGGTTTAGGGTTAGGGTTAAGGGTTAAGATTGGGGTTAGGGATATTTTTAGGGTTAAGAGTTCGGGATACGTTAAGGGTTAGAGCTGGACTTAAGGGTTAGTTCCTTCTTCAGTGTAGAAGAATGTAGGTATTTTTATTATTGATGTAATTGGTTCTTTGGTGCTTTAGGGTTAGGGATACGTTTAGGGTTAGGGGATATTTATAGGGTTAAGGGTTAAGACTGCAGTTGGGGTTAGGGATACCTTTAGGGTTAAGGGTTAAGATTGGGCTTAGGGATATTTTTAGGGTTAAGAGTTTGGGATACGTTTAGACTTAAGGGTTAGTTCCTTCTTCAGTGTAGAAGAATGTAGGTATTTTTATTATTGATGTAATTGGTTGTCTGGTGCTTTCAAGGCTCTTAGATACTTTATTATCTCCTAAGTTGTAAAATCCGCTCTGACGGCTCACGGTACCGTTATGTCACGTGTGTTTACATCGATCACGTACGTATCTCTGACACCGCGGACGCCCCCCTGGTCCAGGGCCTGGACTGACAGACCTCAGGTCGAACCCGCAGCCCTACAGGTGTGAGACGCAGTGACTTCGAACACAGCGAGTGTTTCCACCTCCGCCGTTCACCTCCACTCCATCCGGATTCTTCTGTTTCACCCGCGTGAGCACGAGACGGATTCATAGTGACGTCACGGCTGCGGGAACGTGGCGGCCGGAGGCCCTCCTGACGTTAGCTTTTGGGGGGGAGCGAGAGCGAGCGAGAGAGAGCGAGAGAGAGAGACCGGTAGTGACGTCACGTCGCGAGGACCCGGCCCCTGGTACTAGCGGAGTGGCTCGCGAATGTACAACCGGCCGGACGGACTGAGAAGGTGAGAGACTCTTTATTCTGCCTTTTTACACTGTTACTCACTGTCAAGTTCAACTGACTTCAGACAGAGGGACTCGTCGAGGTGAAGATTCGTCTGAAATGAAATCCGCCGCTCACTCGTTCTTGCGTCTTGTCTTCTTCTTCTTGTGTGTGAAACGAAAAGTCCCTTTCCGTTTTGCGCTAGTATGACGAGATTGTGTGTGTGTGTGTGTCTGTCTGTCTGTCTGTCTGTCTCTCTCTCTCTCTCTGTTAATATCAGGGTGTGAACATGATTAAGCACGCGGCAGTGAGTGTGTGTGTGTGTGTGTGTGTATACAGTCTGTCACATCTCACCTCGCAGTTTTCCCTTGTACAAAGTTTGACTCTGAATTATACAGTAATCACTGTACAGAATCACCACTAGTAGTATCATTAACATTGTAGCTGTAACACTGCAATTTAACACTATCGACATCAACACGAACACTGTCTTACACTAATGCTAACCATATTACTGTCATACTAACACTGTAACTGTATCATTAGCCATATTATTCTAACACTAACTGTATCACTGACACCAACACTGTAACTGTATTACTAACACTGTACATTTGTAGCACTGCATTGCTAACACTCTAACGCTGCATTACATACATCAATAATTTCTCGATCACCGGGGGGGTTCAATTGCTGTGTCACTGACACTGCTGTTGTATCTTTGTAACACTAACACTTTATCTGTGTGTCTAACGTTAACTTTCTAACTATCACTGTCGTCCTGCTTCGTTTCTGGCCCTGGTTTGAGCTGTAAACGTAGTTCGGTGTCATGCAAGATCATTGATGGAGTTAAAGACGCTCTTGTTACACTACTAATCACGTGTATAACTTGTATGTTTTCTTTGCCTCGCCTTAATTTCCAGGTAGACTCTGCTGCCGCCGCCGCCTTTGCTAAACATTTGCTCTGAAGCCGTGTCCTCGGTGTTCTCGTGTAGTTAGAGACACCTTGACTTCCCGGAAGTGACGCTGCCTTCGTGTCGCGCCTTTGCTGCGCCGGAGGACTCTGCTGCTGCGACACGTTCACCGGCGGCCCGGGGGACAAACGCCGAGGACCTAGGACGCGCGTTCCCCATGGAGCCCTTTCGCGGTCGAGCTCACGTGAGCTCCCGCACATGGCTGCTGTGGCTGTGTGTTTACAGCCTTGCGTGTCTGCTGGACACGGTGTCCACCGGCGAGGATTACTACCAGCTGCTAGGGCTCTCCAAGGACGCGTCCACCAGGGAGATCCGACAGGCCTTCAAGAAGCTGGCCCTGGTCATGCACCCTGATAAGAACCCGGTAAGTGCGCTGTGAGGGGGTCCCCCACCCTGTTGTGGCAGCACGGCCAGCCAACGCCTCCTCTCCTCCCTCAGAACGATGAGAGCGCCCACGAGAAGTTCCTGAAGATTAACCGGGCCTACGAGGTGCTGAAGGACGAGGAGCTGCGCAGGAAGTACGACAAGTACGGCGAGAGGGGGCTCCAGGACAGCCAGCAGGGCGGCCGATACGAGAGCTGGAACTTCTACCGATACGACTTTGGTAGGTGCCTGGGGTGGGGTGTGTTCACCTTGACACGGTTGAGGGAATGAGACGATCCTGAAACACACCCAGTTCGAGCCTCTCCGGCTGCGCCGTCCCCATGGCGTCGAGCGTAACTGCTGACACCTGCCTCTCTGTCTGTTCTTGCGGAAGGGATCTATGACGAGGACCTCGAGATCATCACGCTGGACTGGGGAGATTTCGGTAGGTTCCTCTCGGTCCTCTGAGGGCCCCTCGCCTCCTGTGCTGTATGTGGGCACCGCTGGGAGTCACTGACCATGGGCTCTTCTTTCTCAGACGCTGCGGTGAACTCTGGGGAGCTGTGGTTTGTCAACTTCTACTTCCCTCGCTGCTCGCACTGCCACGAGCTCGCCCCCACGGTGAGAGACTTGCACCCATCACTTGCTGGTCTGCTGGCTGCCTTAAGTCACCAAGTTAATAATTAACATGGTACAGGTTACAGCGTGATACAGGTTCGCTGTTGCATCGCAGTCACTGTCCCTGAACAATATTTCCACCAGGCTGTCACACACAAACAAGCACAAGTTATATGGCCTCAGACTATCAGTATTTCTTGTGGATGAAAAATAATGTGAAGTCTTACCTAAAAAAAAAAACCTACACTAACATAAAACATGGTAAAGAACAACATGATCACACCAGCATATTTCACCATATTTGTGGCTGTGGCTATTACAGGGCACCTGCTTATTTTCGAGCTCTTTCTCGACTTTATGAAGCATGCTGAGTTCAAGCTACCGGTTAACGTGTCCAGCAAAGTACCTGTTAACATCAGTAAAGTGGGCCAAACAACAGAGGAGGGAGCGAAGGCCAGTTATGTGAGCCAGATTATTCTCTGCTGGATTTGTATGAAAGATGAGCGTACAGCGTACAAGCACTTTTCCAAATAAGCAGAACACGAGCCCATACTACAGCCCAAAGGCACAAACTCATTGGCTGCCTTGTGTACTGACTTGCCCCCTTGACACCTGGCGTCCCCTAGTGGAGGCAGTTTGCCAAGGAGATGGACGGCGTGTTCAGAATCGGAGCCGTGAACTGCGGAGACAACGGACGCCTGTGTCGCAGCAAGGGTGTGAGCAGCTACCCGAGCCTCTACGTGTTCAGGGCTGGAATGGTGAGCGGGCTGGGGGGGTGGGGGGTTTGCTTGGGCTGTCTTTGAGCTGACCGTCTTAACAGCTGTCTTCTCACCACCTCCCAAACAGAGCGCTCAGAAGTACTTTGGCGACAGGTCCAAGGAGAGCCTCGTCAGCTTTGCCATGCAGTTTGTGAGCAGCAAGGTGACGGAGCTGTGGGAAGGTAAACCACCTGCGAGCTGAGGGCAGATTAGATCAGCCCGACATTCAGTTAAAGGGGGAATAATTACTGCCTTTTTCGCGTTAATTTTGCAGAACACCTTCAGTTTTCCGCTATGGCAGATGAGCTGATATCACACTTCCTGTGGCAGGCAGCTGTTTGGAGTGTTTATTTTCACTGACAACACACAGCTGGTGTTGAACTGTGTATTAATACAGGCCTCCATTG
This sequence comes from Scleropages formosus, assembly GCF_900964775.1. Classification (NCBI taxonomy): domain Eukaryota; kingdom Metazoa; phylum Chordata; class Actinopteri; order Osteoglossiformes; family Osteoglossidae; genus Scleropages; species Scleropages formosus. The sequence goes on from NC_041817.1 coordinate 29,559,794, forward strand.
CATAACGAGCTAAATTAGCTCCTGAAGATGTGCTTGTAAAGAAAATATAACTGTTAATTACCACTCATTTATAAGGGGAAAAATAAATGTGCAGAGGGCATTCATCCGTTTTTTCACGAAAAATTTCAAAACCAGTTTTTCCTAACAAAGCAGCTGTCAAAATGTCAATTACTGTAATCACTGTTAACCCCTCTCTGCTCAGCTATTCCTTAAGTTTCATTTTTAAACAAACAAATAGTCGCATCAGAAGTTTTCAGTCACTGGTCTCTTGCCTTTCAAAACAGTCATTGGCACTCTTTCACTCCCAGGTTCTAACTGGGAGGTAAGTTTTTCCTTTGCCTTTTCAACTTGTTTTAGCACCGTCCTCAAACTTTTCTGCTTTAGGACTAGGCATCACCAAGATATTTTGAATGGAAATTCATGTTCTCTTCAGGTGTTTCTCCTGAGTTGACAGCTTGTTGTGCGAACATTCTGGTACAAATTAACTATTTGTAACAAGTGCTAGTTATTTGGGGGAAGGCTGTACTATAATAAAGCTACAGCCTGTTTTACCTGGGCCTCGTATGTTTCCGTTGTGACTGAAAGCGCTGTTATGCTGACTCCTGCAGGCAACATCCGCACTGAGATGGACAGAGCATCTGCGTTGGGCATCGGCTGGTTGCTGACCTTCTGCACAGACTCGGGAGGTGAGTTGTGCTCCTGAAGCTCATTGTCATCACAGCGGGTTGTGTCTCAATATGCCACTGAGAAGAAAACAAGAGGGAGATCAAAATGCATGAGACTGATGACCTGCAATGTTGACCTCTTGCAGATGGAGGCAGTGACAGCTCTGCTGTCGAGCAGTGTTGGAGAAAAAGTGGTGACTATTTTGTGCTCAGGACCATGTTTTCATGCTGATTTTTTGCAGACTGCCTGGAGTCACAGACGAGGCAAAAGTTGGCTGGGATGCTGGTGAGCATCAGACAGGGCATGAGATGATGAGCCGCGATGAACGAATACCCAGTCCTGTGCGAACCTGCTCGGCTTTGACCTCTGTGTGACCACAGGAGGGCCTGGTGAGCGTCGGCTGGCTGGACTGCTCCGTGCAGGCGGAGCTCTGCGAGCGCCTTCACGTCACGTCTAGCTTCACAGCCTACTCCCCCCCCGGCAGCAGCCTAGAGCAGAGGGACCACATGCTGGTAGGAAACCGTGGGGACAGACCGAGCCTTTAACCTTGTTCACCAGCATGGCTCTTGTCATCATGTGATGATGATGATAATTAGCAAGTGTCGTCAATCTTCATGTGCGTCGTTCACACACTCTCTGTTCACTTTCTTGAACACGCTGCTATCCCCTGTAGCTCATTCACAGTCTGGATGTGAAGGAGATCTACAGTGAAGTGATACAGTACCTGCCGGACCTGGAGAGCCTGACCCAGGACACATTCACGGTGAAGTCGCTACCCGAGAACTGGGCTGCCAGGTGCGGTCAGCTGAGTGTGTGCGTGGTCTCTTTCCCGACCCTGAGCCTCCGTGTTTGACCCATTTAGGACAAACTGGAGAACCAGCGCTGGCTGGTGAGCTTCACCTTTGGACAGAAAAACCTGGGATCCATCGAGTACAGGAAGCTCCAGGTGCTTCTCAAGGAAGCCAGCGTAAAGGTGCAGATGTGTTCGCTGCTTTGACTCGACAGGGTTTTTGAAATGCCGAATGGTGTAAAACACGGTGTTTCATTTAGGTGGGCCAAGTGGATTGCCTGACAGAATCCCGGCTCTGTGACGCCTTCTACATCCAGAAGCCGAGCATCGCTGTCTTCAAGGACACTGGGGTCAATGACTTTGAGGTGTACCACGGTGAGAACATGGCTTGACCACCAGCGAACTGCGGGCCATCAGTTTATCGCTGAAGTAGCTACAGGTGTGACTGTCTGCTTGCTGCCAGTGCATCCGTTCTCCCACAGTGCCTTTCTTTGTCTTCCTAGGGAAGGAACTCTTATACAACGTTGTGGGCTTTGCCAAGGACAGCGCCAATGCGCACGTCACCACGCTGCTGCCCAGGAACTTCCCCCGGAATGAGAAGGAACCCTGGCTAGTGGACTTTTTCGCACCCGTGGGTCTTTATTCCTTTCATTGGGCGGTGCCGTCCACACAGGAGCACTGTGCTATGCATCCTGTTGACTCATGTCTGCTGTCCCACGCCTGCAGTGGTGTCCTCCTTGTCGAGCCCTGCTGCCGGAGCTGAGGAAAGCCTCTGTCCAGCTCTTTGGTCAGTTGAAGTTCGGAACCCTCGACTGCACTATTCACGAGGGCCTCTGCCGCACGGTGAGTGGGAGACACAGCACTGGCACACGTACCTTACAGGCAGGTTCAGGAGGTTCACTACCCGGTCATATAAATGAGTCAAAAGTTTTAAAATTTATTGAATATGTGGTGAAATGAGCTCCGTGTCCCTCGGCTGCTGAAATCCCAGCTCACATTGAAGAAGGGTTTTGAACCCATTTCTCTTGAGAGCCTCTTTTGATCTCCTGACAGCTCCATCAATGAGTCCATCACAGTCTGCTATGATTATCTATGTATTTGCTATTTGAATGTTACTTCTATAGGAGTTACTGGAGGGATGTGAACCATCAACACAGTGGTGTAAGACCCACAAGCTGTGCCTCTCAAGCTGATGCACTTTGTTCACTCTGAGTTGTACAGTGCTGTGGAGAACAGTGTCTGAAAAGGGAGTGAATGTCAGTGTCACAGGTGAATGAACTCAGGTGCTCCTTTCCACTGCTATTAATATAGACATTAATGAGCACATTTTTTTTTTTTTTTTAAAAAGTAATCCTTTAAACACCTCGTGTGCGTCCCATAGAGGGTTCTGACCACAGGTGGGTGGGATTAGGGCGCCCTTCTGTGGCGGTGCTGGACTGAGGGTCTTGGGCAGTTGCTTTTGGAGTAAAATGCACTCTTGTGGGCGACTCTTTTGCTCTAAGTGAAGTTTGCTCATGTAAGCAGTGTAGTTCAGCGCCCTGATGGAGTTGTGGTGACACTGTGATTAAATGTGTCCTGCGCTGCGTATGTCCTCCCCAGTATAACATCCAGGCGTACCCGACAACTGTAATCTTCAACCGCTCCAGCATCCACGAGTATGAGGGCCACCACACGGCGGATGGCATCCTGCAGTTCATCGAGGTGAGAAGGCCTGACCCTGTGCGGTTGTGTCTGCGGCGCCGGTGACTGCGGTGTGGGAAGGGGGTGACGTGGTCGTGTTCTTGGTCACCGCTGTGCCTTTTTGCAGGACCTGGTCAACCCGGTAGTGGTTCCTCTCACCCCGGACAACTTCGATGAGCTGGTGAGGCAGCGCAGGCCCAACGAGACATGGACGGTGGACTTCTACGCTCCGTGGTGCGGACCGTGCCAGGCACTGCTGCCAGAGTGGCGGAGGATGGCCCGGGTACGAGGAAAGAAACCTTCGCTTTCGTTCTGCTTCATTTCCATGCACACCCAGCCAGCCCTGTTCAGGACCACAGCTGGTCTTCTGCTGTTCAACCAAAGTCTTCGAAAAAGTAACACAAACAGTGCTGTGGACATGGGCCTTAGAACTGACTGCACTCTGGCCTGCATTTTTGTTTGTGCGTGCGTGCGTGCGTGCGTGTGTGTACGCGTACGCACACGCACATGTATGGTGCAGCTGGTAAGAGCAGCGGTTAGAACTGCTCACTTTGGGCCCAAAGATCGCATGTTCGAACCACACCTCCAGCTGTAGCACCCTTCAGCAAGGCACTTACCCTAAATTGGTCCAGTACAACAACCCACCTGTATAAATGTAATGTAACCTTAATACTGTAAGAAAAAGCATCAGATAAATGAATAAATGTAATGTGTGTTTGTGTGCGTCTGTAGATGGTGAACGGCATCGTGAAGGTGGGCACTGTGGACTGCCAGAAGTACCACTGGTTCTGCCAGCAGGAGAGTGTGAGAGCGTATCCCGAGATCCGCCTGTTCCCCCAGGACTCACGGAGCCGCAACCACTACGAGTGAGTGACCGTCTGCTGCTGCTGACCATTGAGAGCGCAAAAACACGTCGATGGACCCTGAGTGGAAGGGGCTGGGTGGGGATCAGCTACATGCTGAGCCATTTGCAGAGGCGATGGACTGACATGCTGTGTGTTTGGTGCCACAGGAGCTACAATGGGTGGCACCGGGATGCCCACTCCCTGCGCGCCTGGGCTCTCGGGTACGTTGCCTCCCTCCATGATGTCACAGTACTGGGTTGGCTCTCCTTAATGAAACGTGTGTGTGCTTTGAAGCTGCAACCTTTTGGTGACCTAGTTGACCTCGTGTGGCCCCCAGGTCCCTGCCCAGGGTGTCTGTGGACCTCAACCCCGAGGATTTCAAGCAGATGGTGCTGCGGGGACGCGACCACTGGGTGCTGGACTTCTATGCCCCCTGGTGTGGGCCGTGCCAGCACTTCGCCCCCGAGTTTGAGCTGCTCGCCCGAGTAAGGCTGTGTTGTGGAGTGCGCCCCCATCCTGGGTGTTTAGCGCTGCTGGTCTCTCCTGCTGAGCTCTGCTCTCTGTTCTCTCTGTCCAGGTGCTCCAGGGGACGGTGAGGGCAGGGAAGCTGGACTGTCAGGCTCATGGGGAGACATGCCAGAGCGTGGGCATCAGGGCGTACCCCACGGTGCGCTTCTACCCCTATCTGGGGTCAAACAAGGTGAGGGGCTGTGGTGCTGGGATCTGGCCCCCCTGTGATGCGGTTCTTGCAGAGCAGCACTCGCTGACCAACAAACACGTGTGGTTTTTTTTTTTTTTTTTTTTTTTTTCATGTATTTACAGTGTTAGCTGTATGTCAGGTTGCGTGTTCCTCAAACGAAACATGCGAGTGCTGACAGGTGTGTGTGTTTTACTGCCAGCGAGACCAGGGGGGGGAGTACATCAACAGCAGAGATGCCAACACGATCGTGGCCATCGTCCGCCAGCGGCTGCACACGCTCGTGCCACAGCTGCGGGGCCACAGCGGCCCCCCTAAGGTGAGTGTCCTCGCACTTGGCAAAGGGTTCATAACGCAGCCCCTCCCCGGGGGTTTATCTGCTAGTTTGGTGCTGCACGAGCGAGAGCAAATCCTTCAATACTATTAACTTTGAGCTCCATTACGAAAGACTGTAAACATACAGTTTTACTTGAAAAGGACGAAACTTTCCTACAGACTCACACCACAAACATGTACAAAGTTCCTCATTTTATTACTGATGGGGGTTGGAAACACTGGGGAAGGGCGATGAATTAAGACACCCCCCCCCCCCCTCACTCCCCAACTTTTTGGCTGCTCTTTACCAAAAAGATGCATCACATTCACACCACTAGAGAGAGCAGTGGAAGCTTTACTGACCTTCCTGTTGGTTGGGTGAGCAGCCAGTGTGTTCTGTGTCCGTTGCCTTGTCAACATGCGTAAGCCAAAGAGATGCTGACGTCACCTTGTGTGCAGGAGGAGCTGTAGTCGGAATCATCGCTCGCTCAGGACGCCGAGGGGCCACAGATGAGTGTTGGATTCAAGGACAGAACCAGAGACTCTTCACTGAGCGGTGCTACTGTCCTGGGATGTTGGAGAGGCCCTACTGGCAGGGTGATGCTGTCTCTCACGGACCCTCGGACTGCACACTCCACACGCTGCTCTCGGACCTTTGACAGACGCTTTCTTGCAGCGAGCGAGTGGTGTGCGCCTGTGTGCACGGGGGTAGGGGGTAGGGGGCAGGGAGCAGGGGTGTCTGCGGTGCAGCTCACTTATCGTGCCCCTATTGTCACATTTACCTGTCTGGAAGGGTGTCTCTTTGCCCCTGAGGTTTGAGGTGTGTTCTGCTCGCTGTTGTTTACAGAGGAAGTACTCACCACTGTTACTGATGTCGTCAAACCCTCGTCCTGGGTTTCCCCGACCCCTCATCTCACTGCATTCTTCTGAAGTGTCCTTCTGTACAGTGGAACAAACACCCTGCCTACATCCCACTGTCATTGAATAAACTTTTTTTTTTTTTTTTTTTATAAACTACATCTGTCACTGATCTCTTACATGGGGGGAGAAACGGACACACATGGGTTCAAGTATCAGCATCCTGCTTTTTCGAATCAGTCCTTAACATGTCCGTCATTAGCAACACTTTTAAGAGACGCTTGAGAAACCGAGAGCCAGGGTTTGAATCCCACCTCCTACTGTAGTACCCTTGACTGTGTCGGTACTGTACTATTGCTGCAGGAAAAACAATGCTGCCATATTAATGGTGGACATCGTGTCAGTTCTATAGAGGGGTAAAACAAAGTATCTTGCAGTGCAAGGTTTGTATACTGTCACATAAACGGGCAGCACGGTCTCAGTGCTTGGGTGGTGCGACAGGACCTGGGTTTGATCTCTGCTCCGTCTGAAATTTGCATGTTCTCTCCCCTGTCTGCATGGATTTCCTCTGGGTGCTCTGGTTCCCTCCCACAGTCTAAAGACATGCTGTTCAGGTTCACTCATAGTGTGTAAGTGACAGAGAGAGAGAGAGAGTGTGTGTGTATTCCACTGATGTATGAATGAGTGACCCATTGTAAGTAGTGTATCTAGCAGTGTAAGTCACCGCAGTGAATAAGGTGTGTGGTCTGATTACAGAGTTCATTGGAAGTCGCTTTGGAGAAAAGTGTCTGCTAAATAAATGTAATGTAAAAGAGCAAAGAATAGTTACTATCAGACATGCACAGCGCATACAGAATGGACATAAGTATTTATTCATGTTATGGAAGGTACCACCCACTTTCAAAAATGTAAAATATATTAAATTGGTTCTGGAAGAAAGATTTACAAATCTTAATAAATATGTCTGACTTTGTTACACTGCACTAGCAGGTACAGTGATGTACTGACCAAACAAACGCACGCCGCAGAGTACGAAAAATGAAAAGGCTGGTACACGGAATGACGGACAGCAGGACGAGCGGGTAAAGGGGAACACTTTTCACATGTCCCACATTATCGTCCATATTTCTTAAGACTAATATATGCCAAGTTCCTACATTGCTGGTCCTCCTTTGTATCGCCATCATAGGAAACGTGGTTTGTTGATACGCGCCTGCAAAAAAGAGAGGTGATTTCCTACAGGTGGGGCTGTCCAAATCCTCAGGCTGAGGAGGTGGACACGCTCTGCTTGTACACGGCATGGTAGGCATTCCTTAGCAGCACGTATGGGAAGCGCGACTCGAGCAGGTCCATGGTGAGGAACGGCGACTCCTGAACGATCTGGTGCGAACACATGACACGGGATGGGGCTCTGGGCGGAATGAACTGTAGGTGGTGTAGTGTTTAAGGGGCTACGCATGTAACCAAAGGGAAAGGCTAGAACATGGCAGGCTATGCTCTGAACGCAAAGGACCCCTGGGGTCTCCATGGAAACGGACTCACCCTGTTGAGGAGCAGGTACACGGACTCCCGCTTGCCAGTGACAACTTGTCGGTTTCCTGACCAATCTTCAGCAGGCTGGACAAGGCCAACTACAGTGAAGCAACTACCAACCACCCCCCCCGGCTGTCACTGTAGCCATGAGCATATCTCGAGGGGCAGAATCCACATGTGGCTCACTTCACACAAAACCCACTTTAAACCCTGCTCCGGGTGTTGTGTCCTTTAAAGGAATTTAAACTGAGGAATGTGCAAAAAAAAGTCTCCAGGTCCTGTAGAAATGCTCAGTGTTTTGGCATCAGTGGTACCATTAGTGTGTGTTTGGCAGAAAATAAAGTCCTGTTCTGTACTGACGGTAGGCCAGTTCATCCTATAAATGCGCACGGTGTTTCTGGGCTTGTCACTTATCACTGACGCTTGGCGGACAGGAGCCGTAAACACTGCGGAAGTGAGTTGGTTTAAGGTGGTCCCACACTCCCGTTCCTCTTGTTTGCCCTTTGCTTCCATCTACTGGCTGGCTGAGTAGACAGGTCACCTTCACAATGTGCACAAAATTTAGGAAACAGAGAAGTAAATAGGGGGTGCGGTGGTGCAGCGGGTTTGCCTGGGTCTCGCTCTCTGGTGGTTCTGGGGTTCAAGTCCCACTTGGGGTGCCTTACGACGGACTGGCGTTGCGTCCTGGGTGTTTCCCCTCCCCCTCTCCCTCCAGCCTTGCGCCCTGCGTTGCCGGGTTAAGGCTCCGGTTCGTCGCGACCCCATTTGGGACAAGCGGTTTCAGACAACGTGTGTGAGAAGTAAAGAAAATACAATTTAAATAAATAAATGAACTGGGAAACGTGTTGTCAAAAAGTCACAAGTCAAGCCTGTGAGAAAATTCTCGACTTGGGGCTGATAGGCTGAGGTGCCAGTGTAATATGACATGAGTGCAATAAAAATCCTAAGTACACATAAGATACTAGAGCTTTTGAGGAGAGTTGAAATTCAACCAAAGGGCAGAAAAATGGAGTACATATGGGTTCCGCGATGGAGGAAAACTTGCAGAAAAAGGAACTGAGATACAGAACAACTTGTGAGGGCGCAGACGTGGATAAGTGGCGGCGGCGGGTTCTTACAGCAAGGAACTCCTTGAGGCGATCCTCAATGCTGCCCTTGTGGATGGTGAAGAGCGCCGCCGCTAAAGCTATAACAATAATAAATAATAGAAAAAAAACTTAATATTATTGAGTCAAATTAAAAGTTAAAACTAATTCAAGCTGTCTGAAAATAAAAGATACCTTCTCTCCACAAAATTCACTTCAATGCCTTCCGTTGACCGATTCACCCCATAAATGTGCAACGCTGCTCATCTTATTATTGATGACCAGCACTCAGAATACCAGACACGAGCGGTAAACACTGTGGAAGGGAGCTGAGAAAAGGCGGCTCACACTCCTGTTCTGTTCTGTCTGGGTGCTCTGTACTGCCCTCCATGTGCTCAGAGAGCAAACACAGACCACGTTCTCTCTGCCCTAGACAGAAATTGTCGAAAATAGATGTAGAGTGAAGAAAATGCAACGTCAGACAAATAAACAAATATAAATTACTGACATACTATTTGTATGTCGAGGGGCCCTGTGCACTACAGCCTGCAGACAACTAGAGGTGTAAAACCGAAGTGCACATGCAAAAGTGAGCCTTGACATCGCGGGCTTCTGCGGTACGGGCCTCACCGGACTTCTGGGAAGATAGCGCCACCACGAGGGCCGGGTCGATCTCACAGGGCAGGCCTGCGGCCGAGGACAACTCGTACACGTTCATGGCCACCTGGATGAGACACCAGTGGCGTCAGCCAACAAAACGGGCGAAGCAGGTGCCTCACACAGCAGGTTTGGCTGTGCAGTCATCCCCTACCTTCATATCTGTCTCTCGGGGAATATGGTCCTTGAAATCCTCAATGGAGCTCAGCAGGAAGGGAACGTGGCACGAGAGCACCTGCAGGGAGGTGCGAAAGAGTCTCTCTTCCTGTCCACTTGCACACACAACACAGCAACCTTTGGAACAGTCATTCCTACAATAACATGGTTAATTTGCTCTGTAAATCACCGTATTAGACAAATTCCAAATGTGAGGGAGGCAAATTAATGGATGAAAAAATAGGTTCCCATACAGTCACCTCGAATGAATTGAAATCCAAAAATAAAGAGACAGGTGGTCCCCGATTTACGATGGGGTTACGTTCCACGGAACCCATCGTAAGTCGAAAATGCATTTAATACACCTAATACACACCTCTGTGTGACAGACTGGGAGATGAAGTACTTCACCGCTGAGTGCTCCTCTATTACTCTTGTTCAGTTAAAAATTACAGCTGATATCAAAAAGGCTCCTTTTCTGCAGCAGCTGTGCAGCTCTGTTTTAAACATCAAGGCCTTTACTCACTTTAAACCGTTTTAACTTGGGAGGGGGAGCACTATTATAGCAGCCATCTGAGGAGTGTGGTGCTTGAGTTAAACAGCGCTGCAAGAACTCACGAGTGGAAACACGGAAGCACTGAAATAACGTTTTACCTTGTTTTGAAGACTCAAATGCAGTTTTACCACATTTACTGTTTTTATCCAGCTGTGTGTCCTTATACCAGCCTGCAGACAGACTAAAAGCAACACAGTAACTGTGCTGCCCCCAGACTGACCTGTTCTCTCCGAAAACAACTGGAAACAACTGAAAGACTGCAATACAACTGGCTTTTTTTATTGATTTTTGTCTCCCCTATTTAATGGCCGTTTCCTTCACTGAACTGTTGTACCAGCGTACAAGGGAGCATCAAAGTTGCACAGCAGCTGTGCTCTACTGGGACCGAACTGTCAGAGCAAAGGCCAGTGATTCTATCAACGCTTTGCACGCACAGGATAAACACACTGACCGTTTAATGGGGAAAAATGCCGCTGTACTGAATCATAAGCCTGTTTTAAAATTTTACATTTGGTTACATTTTACATATTAAGGGAGGGGTGTATTGACACTTGACTTAAATACCCTGGGGCAGCAGACGACGGTAGAAAAAAAACTCGCATCTCTCAGAGCCTCCTGGGCCAGCAAGCGGAAGGACAGAATAACGCCAATGATGGTCATCCTCTTCAGGACGCTGTCCACTGCTGAAATCACAAGACAAGGAGCAGTTGAGCATCACAGCAAACCGAGAGAGCCAGAGCCCTGGCCCCGCCCCACCCCACCCCATGAAGCACTCACAGGTCAGCTTCTTGAACAGCGTGCCCATCTGCTCAGGCTTGTCAAAGCTGGTTCTCATCTGAGTGAGAACTTCCACATTTTCCACCACCAGTTTCTGAGGAAGAGGGAAACAACATCACCGCAATTGTTAAACTGGTAAATAAAATCAGGAGTAGCACAACCAAGTAAGAAAAGAAACATCTGCTGACCTTCAGCTCGGCAACCTGGGACGAGATGTGCCACATGAGGCTCTCGCTGAGGAACTTCATCCCATATGGACCCAGCAGCTCTGACAGTGCCCTCATCTCTATTGGACAGCGAGGGCACCAGAGCAGCACAGGGTCAAAGGTCACACCCACCATGCTCTTTACTCATTCTTCTCAGTGGTGTTAGACGAGCAGACCCCTTAGGGCATCTGTCGCGCTCCTCGTCTCACCAGAAATGTCGGAGTACTCATTGGCATTGAAGGTGAGCTCGTTTTCTGTGGGCAGGTTGACGAACGCCTTCATAGCGGGGAAGTAGGCGATGTGGCCGTTGCTCACCTGCCGCAGCAGCGTCTCCAGGTACCTGCACAGGAACATGCCTTTAACCACCATCTCTGCAGGAAGCTGAGAATGCCAAGGAAATGTTCCTCCAACGTACACACAGGTACTGGAACAGAATGTGTTGCTGGTTCGCTGATGGAAATGGAATTTGCCCGTTTCTCCCCACATCCACACCCTTGGATGCACGTGCTCCAAGGCACCGGCAAACTGCTTGTGGTCGTCCCTAACCGAGAGGACCACGCTACTGAGCGGGATTCGACTTTATGTTCTGTAAATCATAAACCAGGTATCAACAGCCAATAGCCACCGTACCAAAGTTTTAGCTAAAGGGCATTTGTAAATCAAGGGATGCCTGTATCTGGATTTTCTCGCTATGTTGCACTCTTGTGACCCAGTTTGGTTCTGCTGTTCAGCAAATTAAACAAAGAAAAACTGGCTGCACATGGCAATCAATATTGCGATCGATCCCTGGACTCTCCGGACCACATATACAGCATATGCTGCGCTTGCTGGGGCTGCAGGCTTGTTGCCACCAGGGGGTGCTGTTGTAGCCCAAACGGTTCTTAAGTCGAACCTCTGGTTCCATGCATGCGGTACCCACCAGTTGGTGTAGAGGCTGGTGATGGTTGGCTCGCCATGGCTGTCCAGGTGCTGCGTCTGCTGCAGCAGCACGTTGTTGAAGACTCGGGTGATGTCAATCTGCACGTGGTTCTCCATGGACTGGAGCATGGTCATGTAGGCATGAACGCTGGCCAGCAGCTCTGAGGGCTTGGCAATCTCCTGCGTGGCTTGGTCGTACATGGTCATACCTACAATGGACCTGGCAACAAACAACAGCGGGCCGAAAACGGTCAACCCTGGACAGTTTGGGTTCAAGCTGAACGTGAACATGTTTAAACACAGTACTCGGGCTCCTCCACTTACAAAGACTGCTGCAACTGGAAGTCTGTCTGGAACTCATTTTGGTCGTAACTCCAAAGTAACTTGTACCATTAAGCCACAATCAATAAAAGGTTAATAACACAGACGACCCTCCATTTATTCCCTGGTTTGGTTCGGTACGAATCTGGGACATCGAAATAATCAATTAAAACACTTTGTAATACCTTCAAAGTTTTCATTAGTTTCGAGCTACACAAACTGAAACTGACAAAATATGTTGTCCTACAAACACCTATTTAATGCCGATTGTTTGGCTGGTTATCCCAAAAGCATGTACAACGCTGCTCGTCTGGTAACCGATGGCTGACATGGAAGAAGAGCAGGCGGGAGCTATAAACACTGCGGGTGGGAGTTGAATGAAGGCATCTCCGCACTCCTGTTCTGTTTGGGGGCTCTTTAGCGCTACTTATTTCGTGGGGCCACTGCGTGGGATGGGGAGACTCACTTGGCGAAGCGCATCTCCAGATGGGAGGTGAGGTACTCGCGAGGTGTGAACGTGTGCTCCCAAACCGTCATGTTCGTCACGTAGTTGATGGAGAAGCAGAGCTCGGACAGGGCTGTGCGTAGCTTGTCCAGACTGGGGACACAAGAGCGGCTGGTGTTATGGGAGGGCGGGCGCCACCGGGGGATGAGACGCGATGGGACGTGACGGCAGGCTGCTGGACCGCAGCGGACACCTGCTCACCTGGTGACCAGGAGCCTGTCCTTGCGCGTGCTCTCCACCCCAGGCTTCTCATGCTCCAGATCGCCCTTCTTGCCCGTGGGCTTCTTGGACTTCTTGTTCACCGCTTGGCTGATGGTCTTGGCGCAGTGTTTGGGCAGCAGCTGCACAGAGGTGAGAAGGGGGGATGGGGATGGGCTGTCGGTTGGAAATGAGCTAGCAGAACACACTGGACCCCCAGTGGAAGCACAGAGCGAGGGGACTGCCCTCACCCGGTTGCTGAGGGTACACTGCTCCGTGCAGATATCCGTAATGAGGTTCCTCGCCTGCTTCGCCATCTCGTCCAGGAACATGTTGCAGAGGGACAGACTGCGGTCGCCGATGTGGTGCTGCTGTGAGGACCGGCGGGGGGGGACAAAAGGGAAGGAGGAACGCTCACCAGCAGTTCCATGGGCTCCTCCTGCAGAGAGGCACCCTGGAAGCGGCACTCACCTCCTCGGGGCAGAGCTCGTGGGTGCAGAGCAAAGCGAAGGCGATCGAGTGGGGCGACTGCGACGGCAACTCCAGGCACTGCTGGAACATCTTCTCGAAGGGACGGCTGTAGAAGCTTACAGAGCAGCACAGGTGACAAGGCGACAGGTGAGCGAAATGGCTCCTCCTGCTGTACGTCGGCTCAGCGCCTGGACGGGGCCTCGAGTGGCTCCTACCAGAAGATGGACAGGTCCAAGGTCTCTGCAAGCATCTCCACCAGGGAATCCACCATCTTGGTGTGGAAGATGACGGTGTTCATGGTCTTGCCGAGCTCCTGGTGCTCGGCGATTCCCAGGGAGGCCTCGGAGATGCTTGTGTAGGCCTGCGGGCGGCAAGACGCAGAGTGCGGCCAGCAGGTGGCAAAGCGCCGCGGGAGAATATCCAAGCGCAGCTCTGAGAAGGAGCCAACGTGCGCGACGAAAATGCGCCTTGGCTTCCTCGGGATCGAAACATCCGCACGAAAGAAAGCAGGGCACGGCGTCTCATTGTTCATGCTAATTAGTGCCATCGGGTCGCCCGGGAACTCAACACCACCAGGTATTGTCCCCCCCCCCCCCGTCTTACCTGCAACCTGAACCAGTCGAGGCGCATGCCCCTGAAATCAAACACCTCGCCATCCTCCACTGCAGCAGAAAGGGGAGAGGGAGGCCGTCAGTATGCGTGTCTGCGTGTGCCTGAGTGTGTCTGTGTGTGTGCGCTCTCCACCTTCAGAACACAACACCCAGAGCAGTGCAACGGTGACTTTCACAAGAGCAGCAGCAGCGGGCGGTTACCTTGTTTAACACTGAACGAAGTCATCGTGTTCACAAAGGAGGATATTATGACGGACTCGTCCTCGGAACACATGGACAGGTTCTACAACAGAGGCTCAGTGTTACTGTCGTCATCGCGAGAGACTTACAAACCTTGGTGGAGCAGAAGTGAGTGGCGTTTCCTCTCTGAAGCGACACATAGTAGTAGAGAGCACGCAAACACAAGAAGCACGTGGGGCCACTTCAACTCAACTCACTTCCACTGTTTACACAGCTCGTTGCTGCTATTAAATGAAATGGAAACTGTGAGGTTTTTACACTTAACGTTTACATTACATTTATTCATTTATCAGGAGCTTTTCTTCAAAGCAACGTACAGCTTATACTGCACGGTGGCACAGCGAGTAGCGCTGCCGTCTCATAACGCCTGGGTGATGTGAGAGAACGTGGGTTCGATCCCCGCTCAGTCTGTGTGGTGTTTGCATGTTCTCCCTGTGTCTGTGTGGGTTTCCTCTGGGTGCTCTGGTTTCCTCCCACAGTCCAAAGACATGCTGTTCAGGTTCCCCCATAGTGTGTGAGTGACACAGTGGGTGTTTCACTGATGCATGGATGAGTAACCCCTTGTAAGTAGTGTATCTAGCAGTGTAGTCACCTTGGTGAATAAGGTGTGGGCTAGTAACACTACATAGTATCTGTTATAAGTTGCTTTGGACAAAAGTGTCTGCTAAGTGAATAAATGTCTTATACTTCTAAGAGATTTATGAAAATCAGTGAGATCTGTACCCATGTAGAGTGGCCGAAGCTCTGTAGGCAGTACAGTGGGAGGGGTGGCCTTGGTGGGGGCACAAACCTGAACGAGCTCGTCGAGCACCACGGCGTCGAACCCGGACAGGTGCCGCACGTAGTAGCGCTGAATTACGGGTCCATACTTCCACACCTGAGACCTTAGCTCCTCCATGTAGAAAATGAGCTCTGCCATGTGCCTGGACAGAAGAGGTGGGGACTATTACAAAGGGGTGGGGCCACGCTGTTCGGTGCTCCACCCTCACTTATCAGTGAAGTCATCGGCGTTCTTCTTGGGCACGTTGTCGGTGTGGCGCAGTAGCCAGACTATCTCGTCACGGGCAAATGAAAGTGCCATGAAGACGAAGAGGGCCTGCACATGCGGTGGGAGGGTCCTGGTTAGGACACGCCCACAGGCAGGATAAATTATTCAGTCATTGACCGTGTATTTATTCATCTGCATCCTCACATGAAAAGATGCACTGTTTACTTACTTACGCACAACACTGTACAGATCCCGCCATGTCAGAGAGCGGAGATCCCCTGCAGGGGAGCGACCAACAGACACCACAGCGACACGGCAGGGTTCCGGTTCCATACCTTTGGGCCCAGCAGTCCCGGCTGGTCAGACAGCACCGTGGCCAATTCCTTCAGGGCTGACCTGAGGAAGCGACGCCTCTCTCTGTGCATGGAGCCGCTGTGCAGAGAAAGCTCACAGCTCAAACCCGCAGCCCGGCACAGAGAAGAGCACAAAAAACACACACGCTGGTGTTGAGCGGGAGCAGGAGTGCAGCCAGCAGGGGCGCACTTATGCATGTGCCGCCGCCGCCGCCTCTTTGCATTCCCTGATGTCATTGATGCGCTTGTTGTAGCTAAAAGAGAAGAACACAGTCAAGTCAAGTCAAGCTTTATTGTCATTCCACTACATGTGTGGACATACAGTGGGACGAAATGTCGTGTCTCGCAGGACCACGGTGCTGTGTAAAATAAGCATAAATATAAACATGCAACACTAGACCTAAGGACAGCTTTTAGACCTACATAACTAATTTACTAAGTCGATAATCTGAAATTAGTGCAAATATACATAACTGTTTATAGTATAACTATACAATACAAGTACTTACATAATAACTGTGCAGTAGAGGTACTTAAGAAGGAATAGTGCAATATGATTTGTAGTGCATTCACAAGTACATGATATTTGTGCAACAGAGGTATTTAAGAAGGAATAGTGCAATATGATTTGTAGTGCATTCACAAGTAAACATTTGTGTTATCTTGTTAAGTCCTTGTAACATTGGAGGTTTTATAAGAAAGTGTCTGGTGCATATAGAGAAAAAAGTGTGTTTCTACAGTTGGTTTGCATATGGAAAGGAAAAGAGTGTGTTTCCACAGGAGGTATCCAACAGTTTACATGTGGTGCGTGTGATGTGGTGGGTTGGGGGGGGGGGAGAGTGGATCCTGGTTTCAGGAGCTAAGGTTGTGGATGAGGTTTCAGAGGGTGGCAAGGTGATTGCAATTGAGGGCTCTCACAGCCTGGGGGAAAAAGCTGTTGAGCAGTCTGGCAGAGTGGGCTCTGATGCTCCGATACCGTCTTCCTGATGGCAAGAGCTGGAAGAGACTGTGAGAGGGATGAGTGGGGTCTTTCACGATACTGGTGGCCTTTCTGGAGCATCGTGCAAGGAAAATGTCCAGAATGGAGGGGAGAGGGGCACCGATGATCTTTGCAGCTGTGTTCACTGTCCGCTGTAGGGTCTTGCGGTCTGCTGCACTGCAGTTCCCGTACCAGACAGTGATGCAGCTGGTTAGCACACTCTCAATTGTTCCCCTATAGAATGTGGTGAGGATTGGAGGAGGGAGACTTGCTCTTTTAAGTCGGCGCAGGAAGAAGAACACAGAAGACAAGCAGGCCGTGTGCATTATGTGTATGAGGTGGGGGGGCCAGGCAGGGGAGGGGGGGCTCACCCACGTAGGCCCACCAGCAGGTCCTCGCATGCCTTGTGCGTGTGGAAGACCTCGTCGCGGAACAGGCAGAGGCAGGAGCCGCTTTGCAGGGCCAGTTTCCAGAGGCTGAGTGCAGCCGGCTCGCTGTTCAGCGCTGTATGGCTCAGCAGGAAGCCGACTGTCATGGGACACAAGAGGCATCACTGCGGGCCACTGGAACCTGGACACAGCACCTCCCAGGGGCAGAGATGAACCAGCCCGCTACTTACAGACAATCCACTTCTCCATGGTGTCCAGGGACAGGTACTCGCAGGGCATCTGGAAGGGAGAGCAGAGCTCAGGCACCGGGTCGAGTCCGGGACCAGACCGGGTCGAGCCAACACCAGGTCTCGTACAGACTCCTCACCGTGTCTGACTGGACCGGGTTCAGCTTGGCATTGGGGGCGCTGATCAGGCTCAGCAGCTGGGCATTCCTCCACTGGTCAGCAGACAGGTTCCTGCGGGGGTACACTGTCTGGAGGGAAACCAGGGCGTTTGACAGCAACTGGGCCACAGCGCGGGGGGAGAGAGAGAGCGAGAGAGAGAGAGCGAGAGCAGCAAGTCAGGAGAAGTGGGCATGGCCAGGTGGAGGTGTGGCCTCTACGTGACACTCACCTTATTGTGAGGGGCAAACTCTTCCATCATTTTCTTCAGCGGGTTCTCATAGTCCACGATCATCTGGCCGAGCCTCGGGTACTCCCGGTCGCTGCGGTGGGGCACAGCAAAGGTCTCATGAGAGCTCCAGCAGGGGGCAGGGGGCGCTCACAGGAGACACCTGACCGAGGCGGTACCTGGAGCCATGCGTCATCTCGTGAGCGTAGTTGTAGAGTCCGATGATGGCTTTGCGCTCCTCAATGCGGGAGAGCAGCATCAAGAGCGTGGCGTAGCACACAACCAAGTCCAGGAAGTTCTTGGTCAGGTCAAAATTCACCGTCTTAGGGAAAGGAAGGAAAGGTGAAAAATGGTAGCGGCGCGGACAGTGGGTCACGACTCAGTTTGAAATAGGTTCAAAAAGGACTCGCAATGTCAAAGAAAACTTGGCACGAATCAATGTTGTTGAGCAGCTCGCCAACGTGTTCCTTGGGCAGGAAGGAGAGGATCTCAGCACTGAGCCATCAGTATTTGCTCACTCTTTGCCAATGCAGACGTCCACTGTGGTCATCCATGGTCATCCATCATCATCCATCAACATCAGCCATCTTCATGCATTATCATCCTTCCCCAGCCACCATGAGCCACCGTCATCAACCATCACCGGCCAGTCATCCATCGTCACATGCACCTTTGTCATCTGTCGTCATCCATCGTCATCCACCATCATCATCATCCACTGCTAGCCCCCCTCAGCATCATCTACGCTCCTCTGCTGTCATTCTGTCACCAACATGTTCAGAGCAGATTTTCAAAGTCATCATTGTGAGTTGGAAGGTCACTTAACTTGAACTCCATGACATCCACAAACGTGAAATAGTAGAGAGCGAGGCTCTTCAGGATCTCGGACTTGTCCTTCTGCAGCTGCGTCAGCTGTTGCTGTAAGGAGGAAAAATGCCCCATTTGATGCGTCCAAGCTGCGGAATGGAAGCAACGGGCCAGGTACTTACCCACAGTTGGCACAGTAAAAGTTGCCCTGCTGTACAAATGGGTAGAGCACTGTAAGTAGCTCATATACAGTACTGTGCAAAAGTCTTAGGCACTTAGATGTTTCACAAAACATTTGTTTCAGATGGTTATTTAATGTCTTCTGTGTTTGTGTCAATGGGAAAGAGTATATTTCAGATTTCCATGCATTCCTTCTGCAAAAAGTTACAGTATTACAGTAAGGGTTTTGTATGTTGTTAAAGAAAGAAGGCACACGTGGGAATCAAACCTGCAACCTTCAGATCCAAATGCAGTAGCACTAATCACTACACTACCAGTCGTCCAGCACCACTCACAGGCTGACAGGCACAGAGTTTAGGGCCGCAATGCGGAACGCTGCACGTGTTCACATCCCAAACTGCTCCGTCAGCACTTAACGCAATTTGTGGAAAAGAGATTTTTGTGTTCAGTCGTTCAAGTTAATTTTAATACGATTTGGAGTTAATCGTTCCATACAGAACAGTCCTGCAAAGTATTTTTTGTGTGAGAGTTTTGTGGAACCTGTCCGACAAATAAACCGGCTTAAAGAGTCATGACTTTGGAAGTAAAAGAGAAGGAATGAGCGAATGATGACACCAAAGGAAGCATTTCCATTTATTTATCTATCATTAATTCCTTAATCGAGCCCCTTTTCTCCAAGGCCACTCAGTGTGACGTTTGTACACCAAGCATTTTTACAGCACTGTGATTTTTACTGTTTCAGTTCACGGTAACTACTTTGATCAAGGCTACTGCAGCAGGAGGTAGCATTCAAACCCTTGTCAAATGTGCACGGTGCGTTCCAGACATGCGTCCATCCCTGTCAGCGTCAAAGTGAGTGAGATGCAGAGAGAGAGATGGGTTCGCATCCCAGTAGCGGACAGATTGAGTCGCTTGTTCTCGGTGGCGCCACCATGACGCCCTCTGGCAGAAGAACAGACGGAGCGAGGGCTTTGCCTCCTCACAGGCCTGGCGCCACCACGCAGTACCACATTTAGTACCGCGCCTCGGTACCACGCATTACAAAGGTCCTCCGTAGCAGACCCCGTGCGTGGACGGCGTCACGCTGCGCCAGGACTCACGTTGACAGAGGAACATGTTGTTGCCTAGCAACAGAACTTGGGAAACTATAGTCTGTAAACTGAACGCAAAGCAGTGTCGTCGTGGGGGGGACACGGGTGGGACGTGAAAGAAGGGAGATATGAACGGGGGGGCACCGACTCACACTGACACTCCCCAACCTTTCTCACCGATGACGCGCGGCTTACCGACACGGGTGACGTCACAGCGCCTCACCTTTTTGATGTTGTAGATGCGCGTGAGCATGCCCACCCCGCGGTCGTCCAGGATGGTCAGTTTCTCCGCCAGTTTCTGCTGGCTCGACTGCATCGCGCTGCACGAGGGAACCCAGCAACCGCCGTTAAACTGTGAAAACGTAGCCGTAGCCCAGCTCGTCCGTCATTTACTGTCACCAACCGGCTGCCTCAGCTCCCGCAGCGCCAGGACGCTCAGAGAGTGGCCGGCGCGAGTCACGTGATTCAAACGCCTCAGCCAATTAGACGCGCCTTACTGGATGACGTCACTGACCGCCGGACAATCGCTCACTACGAGTACCCCATTCCACGAGGACCTGCGCCTCAAGCCTTCCTTCCCAGCCTGCTTAGCGGCCACCCCCTTATTTTCCCTTATGTCCCTCCAGTGATGGAACAATTTATTAACATCCTACACAGAGTCCAACTATTCTCAATAGACCAGTTTTCCGCCCAAACTCACAGTGATGCAAGATAGACAGTGAAAAGAGAATATTCCATCATCTTTCACTATCAAGTCTCGTGAGCTATTTTTATAAAACGATATTTTCACAGTGTACGTGAGCTGCTCCCAAAATCAAAAATCTACAGTAAATAATAAAGACTCTGAGGTCTGAACTGCCGCCCACGTGTCGTGTCTTCTTCTGTGTCTGCTTCGGCAGACAATGTTGAGCCAGAACTGCACTTTCTCGTGTTTCAGTTGCAGTGAGGGTGGGTAGGAGGGGCTGCCAGTCTCCTGCCCACCTGTCCACCTGTCCACCTGTCCAGGTGTGGCTCCACCTCGGAGTGAGGTCTGCTGGAGACAGGAGCGCCCCTCCAGACCTGTAGGCGACAAGTCAGAGAGGAATAAGAGAAGAAAGAATAAAAGAGTAGATGAAAATAAAAGGAATGGGAGAGGAAGAAGAGAAGAAAAAAGAACAAAGGTACGAATAAAGGCAGGACTGCAAAGACAAAAGAGTAAGAGAACGAAGAAAAAAGAACAAGAGAAGTATGTGACAATTGGAGGAATAAGGGGAGAAACGGTAAAAATAGGAAGAATTGCCACGGGATAAGAGAAACAAAAAGAAGTGGAAGAAAAAGAAGAGAACAAGAGAAGAAGAGGAGCTCTGGAATCCAGAGACTTTGACCGTCTTCTGTTTCCTTTGCTGTGGCCTGCGTCCGGTAGACCCATGAGATGCATTCACTCGCACAGGAGATCAAGTCCTTCTCCAAGACCAATCTGAGAAAGCAATGTACCAGGGTGACCACGCTGAGCGGCAAAAGAATTATCGAGACATGGAAAGGCTCTACAGTGCATGTGGTCGAGGACCCGCTTCCATCCGGAGCGTCGTGTGGTTACGTGCCGGACAACAGCTGGGACCTTCAAGTCGGAGTGGTCAGGCCATACCTGCTGCTAGGTAAACCACAGGCTGCAGTGACATTTAGAACAAATGTACATTGAGGGTATGCAATATAGACAAGAATGAAACCAAACGGTGTGTTACACATGATGTCAAACATGAAACACCTTGAGCTCTCCGTCAACCGAGAGTCATTATCAGGAGCTCAAGGTGGGATCAGCTTGACTCCATGAAGTGTCTTAGGGCTGACAGGTGTTTATTAAGATCGTTGGAAGTGTTCACGACAGGTGCCTGGTGTGCTGCTCTGTGTCCCAAGTTTTGATTTTAATACAGTTTTAGTTCTAATACAGGAATGGAGCTGTTGAAATGCTGCTTGGGCTGAGGAATAAAAAAAAACAGTTTGTCACATGGGCAATGCACGGGTGGTCAGTAGCTGCTATTTATTTGTTTGCCTGCTTGTTTATCAGCTTCACAAGATGCTGCCCAGGATTTTGGCACATTAAGGAAATTTAAGGTAAAACAAGGACTGAATATGAGATTTATTTCTATATTTTTCATGAGTAGTTTGATATGCCTTTTGTCTTAGGAAATTCCTTTCTTTTGTCTTAGGTTTCACACATATTGAATGTTGCGTATGGTGTTGAAAACGCTTTCCCTGACTTGTTTATTCATAAAACATTGAGCATCTTGGACCTCCCGGACACGGTCATCACTTCCTATTTCCAGGAGTGTTCTCAGTTCATAGACCAAGCCAAGAAAGAGGTAATGTTCTCCTTTTTGTATGCTCTTTTCGAATGTTGCCCTCTGGGTTGGAGATGTTTTGTGTCATGAAGGGAGATCATGAAGATTTGGAGCCTTGTTCCTAAAAAAGCACGGCACATTTTTGCATATTTAAAGTGAGCAACGAAAGAACTCACAGAGGGACCGCTTCTCCACATTCATCCCCATCTCACACATTTAATCACAAGAGCTGATACCCACCTGTCAGCTGATGTGGAACACCCCGCCTTCTAGCTATGCACACAACGTGCTCAATAATAAATGAGCGGTTGTCACAACGTCTCATTCGACGCACTGTAGAGAAGATCGTATCTCCACACACCTTTGTTCAGCACACAGCTTCGGGAGCCAGCGGCCCTCGTCTGCACAGCATCACACGATGCACATTCTCCCAGGTTTGTCCTTACAAAAGCTATTAGCTATAAGTTTCCACTGTGTGGTAAAGTGAGTCTGGCTGATGGCGAATTGTTTTTGCCGCCTGTGTAACTCGGGACGCGGGGCAATGTGCCGGAGCACTAATGACACCAGGTGGCTCTATGGCCTTTCAGCTTGTCCTGTCGCCACCGGACACCATTAGCGCCGAGTGCTTTCTGCTCTCATTACATTACCATGGTGCGAGGTCTACATGGGTCAGTGGGCCATGAAACCCTTGTACCAGAACAGAACCAAGTGCATACGATGCTCCTCTAGGTCCTGGTTGGTAGTGCTGGGTCCCTGGACCGAGGAGACATTTAACCGACTTCCTTGGATTTTTCTCCTGTGCCTCTCAGAAAGGTGTCGTCCTGGTGCACTGCAATGCCGGAGTCTCCCGTTCTGCCGCGGTTGTCATCGGATACCTGATGTGCAGGGAGGGCCTGACCTTCGATGACGCCTTCACCTTGGTGAAAAAGGCGCGACCCGTCATTTGCCCAAACCCGGGCTTTCTGGAACAACTGAAAGGCTACAGACCACAGGGGGACCCACAGCTGAATGGTGTCGTGCACCCTTGAAGGCCACAGAGGGCACCGTTGTGCAAATGTTGGGAACGAGGCTGCGTGTGTTTGTGTTCATGTGTGTTCTTTAGAACCGTGTTTCCTTGGACAAAACTCATATTTGGGGGGGTTCAGTCCAACAGTACAACTGCACCAAATGTCTGTACTCAAGCTTGACTGTTTCTGTGCATTGTGTATGAAGGCAGCAGGTGGTGTCGTAGTTAGAGCTGGGGCCTTGCAGTCTGAAAGTCCTGTTGCTGTAGTACCCTTGATCAAGGTACTTACCCTGACCTGATACAGTAAAAATAGGTGAATGAGTTTAGTAGCTCAGTGTACCAATCTCCTGTGGTAAGTCACCTCAGAAAAAAGTGTGAGATAAATAAAGAGCTAATAATCATGTTTGCAATGCAAGGACACACAGCGGTTCCCTCTATAAAGACCGGCAGTATGCAACTCATGGCCGACTTTTGGCGAGATGGGTTTACGAGCCTTCGATTAGTTTTGTGCTCATTTTGATGTTTCCTGGTTTTGTACCTTCTCATCCACTTATATTCAAAGTGCCGTTTTTCCTTCATTCACAAACTTGTCTGACAGATGAAGCTGCACTCCATACTCTTTGTGTCAATGGCCTCAAGCTGCTGTAGACTCAGACAGCACTTACCGCAAACACATACTGCATGTAATTAATATTTAATGGAATATTGCTGTAGCTGCCTTGTACTTTGCTTTACTCGGTTTAAGCCCCTTTTGTCTTTCTGCTCCTGTTTCCATCCCACTTGCATTATATGTGTTGAATGCAAACCATGGAAAATTAATAATTTCTGTTCACTAAATTTAAATAAATATATTAAAACATAATCATACAAGTCATGGCAATAAAGTCATATCAAAAATATACTATTTCTTCTACCAGTGTGTTCATACCTGATTTAAATCTTGTTTTCACCTTTATTTTTTATGCATGACGTATTTATTTAAATGTAGTTCCTCTGTTATTAAAGCAGTAACCTCCAACTGTATGATTCTTGAGTTCTGCAGTGGCTTGTTGTATCAGTAAGTTTGTATATGTGTGTATCAGTTTTATGTGAATTCTGGATGTGTAGATAACAATAGTGACAGTGACGTGAACTAAAGATGAACCCAGGTGTAGGGTTTATTTATAGTGAATGAAGTACATCACAGTGAGATGAATCTCCAGATGAACGGTGTACATTCAGGGTCATAAGGAAACTGAGGACATTCGGAGCAGGAGCAGATCCAGGAAACTGAGGACAATTAGAGCAGGAGCAGATGAAGGACACTGACGGCAGTCAGAGCAGGAGCAGATCTCGGAAACTTTGCTAACACAAGGGAGCAAACAAGTGTGGAAGACTTAAGTGTGGAAGACACAAGACTTGGTGAACTGAGCATCTCCTAACTTCCTTTGGAAGGTAACTCTCAAAACTTTGGAAATGAGAACTCAGCAGAGGGGGATCTCAGATAGGTTCATGACAGTAAATATTCTCGACTTATGCCTTGTGTGATCTCACAGAATGATCTGTCAAACTGATCAGTTGGAACATGGAGAAGGACCCAGGTGTGGGATCGGAGATTGAGCGTAAAACAAATCTCGTGGTTGAGGGCAAGTAAAGGTCCAAATTCTAGGGGTGAATGTTATACCAGGGATGATCCAGTATGATGGTGCTTGTCTGCCTGTTGTTTGTATTGGTGGGTGCTCTGACGTAGGTGCTCCGGGACCATCTGCCAGATCTCTTCACTGATCTGGAACCATGCGACCACAGTGCGTACCTCATTGGGTCCAGGGTACCAGGAGAACAGTGGAGGTTGATACCCTAGGAGGCAGTGAAATGGAGACAGGCCCTTGGACAAGTGGGAGAGGGAGTTGTGGGCATATTCTGCTCAAGGCAGAAATTTCAACCACTGATGTTGCTTCTGGCTGCAGTACCTCCAGAGGAAGTGGCTGAGGTCCTGATTCAGGTGCTCCACCTGTCCGTTTGCCTGTGAGTGGTAGCCTGAGGTGAGGCTGACGGATACACCCAGCTTCTGCCAAAATGCTTTCCACACTCTCGATGTGAACTGGGACCTTTGATCAGATACTATGTCTTCTGGTAAGCCATACAGGCAAAATATGTGGTGCAACAGTTGTTTTGCCATATCTAGGCCTATGGGGAGTCGGTGCATGGGGATCAGGCGGCAGGCCCTGGAAAAACGGTCAAGGACCACCAGGATAACGGTGTTACCTTCTGAGGCGAGTAGATCCGTCAGGAAATCAACTGCCACATGGGACCATTACCGGAAAGGCACTGGGAGAGGTTCCAGTAACCCAGCAAGCTTCTGATTCAGGGTCTTTGCATGTGTGCACACCTCACATGCTTCCACAAACTCCTGGACATCGACTTGGATGGAGGGCCACCAGAACTTGTTTTGGAACAGAATAATAGTGTTACGGCTATCCAGGTGGCTTGCGGCCAGGGAATCGTGCATTCAATGCAGCAATAGAAACCGCATCCTCACTGGGACGTACTCCTTCCCTGCTGAGGTTACCATGGGTCCTGGCTCCTCCTCCTGGGCTATTTTGAGGTCCTGTAGAAATTGCCACTGCACAGGAGTGACAAAGCAAGATATGGGTAAGATGGGTTCTGGTGGCACTATTACCACATCCCTATCGTGAACTTCCAAGAACGGGTGAGTGGCCCCCTCCAGTAAATACCTCCATTCCTTGAGGGCCAGTAATTCCAGGTTCCCAATGTCATAATTACACTCGGTGGGCAATAGCTTACATGAAAAATAAGCACAGAGATGGAGTTTTGGTAGGGTTTCCTGTGTATGGGAGAGAACTAGCTCTCTATGGCTGGCCCTTCATGGGAGCGACAAACATTAGGAGGCACACTGCATCCCTTAATATAGAGTTCCCCAGTGCTCCAGAAAAAGACTGGGTTGTTCCTAGCAAGGCAGGTGTATCCCAAAATGATGGGGTTATCTGGAGACTTTATAAGGAATAAAGAGATTTCTTTCTTGTGGCAGACTCCTACTTGGAGCTTAAGGTGCACAGTGCAGGACTCCACCTCTCCTGTCCCTAGTGACTGCCTGTCAAGCACACTGACCTGTAACACTACATCACACCTACTGGTGGAAATTCACTGGGCCTCAGCAAATATGACATCCATAAAGCTACTAGCGGCCCCTGAATCCACAAACACCTGTACTACAACCCAATTAATCCCACGTGACAAAGTTATAGGAACCACGAGTTCTGAGGATAGCTGGAGGAGATCACTCACCTGTTGCTCTGGTCAGGGGACTCCACTGGCAGGTCATTTGGGGCAAGCCACATGGAAGTGTTGGGAACTGCCGCAATACAGACAGAGCCCCTCCCTGAGCCTCCGTTACCATTCTTCGGAAGTCATTCGCCCTTGATCAATCTCCATGGGCTCCAGGTGGTCGAAAAAGGGTCTGGACTTGGAAGGGACTTGCCAGAGGCTCAGCAGGTATTCTCATGCCAGACTGTCAATAGTGGTGGCATTCTCCATGAATTGATCGAATGTCTAATCTTCTCCCCTGTAGGGGAGTTTGGCTTAAATGCAAGACTTCAAACTATTACAAAAGCTTGCCAGGAGGACTGCTGAGTTCCACTGGCTCTCTGACGCTAGGGTTTAAAACTGGAGGGCAGAAGCTGCCACTAGCTGGGTACGCTGCTGGCCAGTCTTCCCGGGGATCACATAATCGAACACAGGTTCAAATTGTTTTTTTAAACTGCCTGTAGAAGGTAGTGGTACGGTGGCTCCAAATTGCTACGCCCAGTCAAAAGCAGGTTTGGTCAAGACACCTGGTAAGTCACATAGCTTTCAGCTATGTGATAAACATGGGGCAAGCTAGCAAAGACCACCTCACATTGGAGAAGAAATTCCTGGCATATCTCTGGGACACCCTTGTACTGCATGGGCATGGCTAGTCAGGGGTCTATTGCTGGGACAGCTGTGGCAGCAACTGGAGATGAATTGGTGTGAACGGCAGCAGCTGCTCCTTCAGCTTCCAAGGACGGTTTCAGCTGGAGACCATGCAGAGCCTCATGGATTAATTTGGACATCTGCTGCAGGGTTTGTTCATGCATACTGAGCAGGGCTCCCTGTGCTGAGACGGTGTTCTGAAGCTGCTTGTTCTCCACTGGGTCCATGTTGAAGAGGCAGAATCATCTGTCACACTGATGTGCTGGAGCACAGGGAGATGGACCCAGGTGCGGCATCAGTGATTGGGGATTTAAAAGGGTGAAGCAAATCTTTTGATTGGGGGCAGGGCAAACTCGAGGGGCAAAAGTATCAGGGATCATCTGGAGACATTGCAGAGACATGTCAACCATGACAGCCCCACAACATCCAGGGCCTTAAGCAGTTCCGGGCGAATCTCATCCACCCCCGGTGCTTTGCCATTGTGGAGCTTTCCAAGTACCTCAGTGACTTCCACCAGGGATATGGACTCTGGTACTCCGGAAGCCCCTGGCCCTAACTTCTGTAAGGGAAGCATATTTCTCAGGTTTAGGAGTTCCTCAAAGTGCTCCTTCCACCTCCTGACAATGTCCTCATTTGAGGTCAGAGTTTCTCCACCTTTGTTGAGCACAACTTGAGCAAAGCTTCTCTGACCCATTCTTAGCTGCTGGATGGTTCTCCAGACCTTCTTTGAGGCTGACCAAAATTCATTTTCCCTGGCCTCTCCAAACTCCTCCCATGCTCCAGATTTTGCTTCTGCAACCTCAGCCGCTGCCACTTTTTTTGCCTGCCAGTACCTATGTGCTGAGTCAGGAGTCCCCAGAGCCAACCACTCCCTAAAAGCCTCCTTCTTCAGCTTGATGTTTCCCCTCACCACTAGTGTCCACGAGCAGGTTCTTGGGTTGCTGCTGTGACTGGCACCAACAAGCTTCTGGCCACAGCTGCACCTGGCTGATTCCACAACGGAGGTTTTTAACAGGGTCCATTAGACTCCATGTCCCCTACCTCCTCCATCATATGGGAGAAGTTCTCACAGAGGTGGTAGTTAAAATCATTCTGGACAGGGTCCTCTGACAGTTGTTCCCAGCACACCCTCACTATGCACTTGGGTCTGCCAGCTCTGTCTGTCAGTTTTCTCAGCCATCTGATCCAGCTCACCAATAGATCACTAGATCACGGCCCCGATCCAGGAAGGGACAGAGTTTCCAAGAAAAGAAAAAACGGATTGAAAATTTTTTACAAACAGGAAATTAAAAAAGAGCCCCACCTGATAGGGGTGTCGGTATTTTTAAAGGAGAAACATACAATTTTTCAGATGTAGACAAGGCTCCCAAGATCAAAAATCCTCTGGTTTTGGTCATGGTGTGGTAGACTGAGCTCCCTATGTCCCTCAGAGCTGCTTAATCACTCCCACATTTAGAAGGGGCTCTCAAAGCAATGAGTTCGAGACCTTTCTCTCCTCACCTACTGACAGCTCCATAAATGAGTCCAACACCATTTGCTATGATTATATATGTATTTGCTGTTTGAATGTTACTTCTATAGGAGCAACTAGAGGGATGTGAACCAGTCATATGGTGGTGTCAGACGCAAAAAGTGTGTGTCCATAGTCCTGTGTGTGTGTGTGTGTAAAGCTCTTCATCTGTTGATGATACTCTTTGTTAACTCTGAGTTGTATGTCACTGTGGAGAAAACTTAACTAAATGAGTGAAAAGTAAACTGGAAAACATCCTTTTCTCTATTGTTAAGAAAGTTATGGAAAGAAAAACATCACACAGCATGTCACAGTATTTAGAAAATGTGAAAATGGAAACGAGATTTGACAGTGATGATAATGGTAAAAAATGAGATTCATGTCTGGACTAAGCTCCTTTTTCACCACATACACCTGATAACACTTCACATCACAGGTGGTACCAAGAGATGATGTTATCACACCTCTTCTCCTCACAGGTGACTCATGTTCCTCCACATCATCCATGCAGCAGAGCAATGGCATTCAGAGCCACGGACTCAGGTAGGGAACCTCCAGATGTACTTTCTCGCTTCACTCCTCCTTTCTGTGGACAGTCGTGATGAGTGCAGGTGAATTTCGTGTAGCTTCAGTCAAATGGACCTGGTCCAGCAGGTTGCCCAGACTGGAGCCGTTTACCTCCCTGTACCGGATCTGTGTGGTATGACATGGTGGAATGAGTCTCAGCGCCGATGCGCTTTCACGCACCAGTCCATAGCCACACACCCCACACACACTGCTCTAGGGATTTCATGTATCACACAGTGGCCTGGGACCAGTTAGTCATGTAGAGCACATTACTGTTCATGCACCCTCACTATGCACTTGGTTCTGCCAGCTCTGTCTGTCAGTTTTCTCAGTCATCTGATCCAGCTCACCAATATGGCTCTGGAGATCCCTAGATCACGCAAGCACTTCCGCGACAACAAGGCCCCGATCCAGGAAGGGACAGAGTTTCCAAGAAAAGAAAAAACGGATTGAAAATTTTTTACAAACAGGAAATTAAAAAAGAGCCCCACTGTACATGGCCTCAGCAGCACTTTTTTTGAATTGCTGGTGCCCTGTGATAAGGACTAGAACCCTACCAAACTAAACCAGGAGGCTGTGGGAGCAGAACAAGGCCAGGATTCTGCATTTTAGTCGATACGATGCCCTCCCAGGTCATACTATCCAGAGAGAAGCAAGTGGCTCATAGCATGCAACTGGAGGCGATGGTTCTTCCACTCAGCTCCTTAGATGATGGGCTTTGAGAAGAAACACAAAAACTAGTCCATGAAACTGGAGAGTGAGGATACAGGTAAGGACCCATTTCAGAGCATTTCTTCCAACCTTCCCTTCTGCCTCTTGCTAGTGTACAATGCTGCTCTCCACATTTCCATACTGCCCCTGTGTTCTCCATGACCAAGTTCCTGCATTCCCCCTAAACTCCATCAGCAGACATATGGTTCCAAACATCCCCAGACGCCCCCCCCCATTCTTGGAAATTGGCCATATTTGCATCATTTCTTTATTTTGCCACGAGTCTGGCATCCAACCACTGTTTGTGTTGAAACCCAAGCACCTGCTGCACACACCATAGCATCTCCGTGATGGTGGATGGGGCACCTGTGCAAGAGAATGTGTTCCCTGCGCATGGTCCTCACATTGGACTGTTCCTGGGTTATAGGCTAACTGAAGGTGTTCTGACTATGGTCCTTCAACCTCTAAGAAAGTCGTGTTTCACTAGAGTTTAGGGTTTCCTGAGATATTTCAGAGATTTCCTACCTTTGAAATTAGTCTGAAGAAATCAAAAAATTGTCACAAGAAACTTTGAAGAACTCTTTCTGGAAAGATTTCAAGAATCAGCAAAGATCTAGAAATCAAGGGAGCCAGGAGATAGAGGTTGCATCAGCCAGCAAGGCATCCAAGGATCGAGAGAAAAAAACAAGTGTAAATGTAAAGAAATAAAGAAGCAGTAAAACAACATTTCCTTCTCAACAGTTAGAGAGAATTAAGAGGTAACAGCCTAGCAGCCTCGAAAAAGGCACATACTGTACAGTATATGTAAAGCCAAAGTAGCTAAAAAGCTAAACCCGTAACATTTACATTTTGTGCCTGACTGTGGGACAGAGGGGCCAAGGACGGCAGGTTTCCCCCAACAAAAAAAGACATTTATTAACAACACAAAACAGGGATGTAGCCCCTTTATAGCATAACAGAACTAACAAAACCAAATGAATCACCTGCAGATAAGACCTACCAGATCTCCTTCTGCTTCTTCCTCCCACCTTCTTCTCAAGCCCTTCATATCAGCTGTTTTATGGCCCTGTTTATTGGACTGTGCCAACAGCCTTTCTTTTGTCCACTGCACTGTCCCTGCATTATCACCACCACTTAAAGTCACAGTTTTTTGGACACATTGCAAATTAAAGCACAGTTTCGGACTTTTTCCTCAGTGCTGCAACCTGAACAGCCACGTCATAGAACACGAAAGAATTAGCACAGCCACGAGAAAACTGAGGAGAGGCATAGTGATCCTACAGGGGAAGGTTTGAATCCAGCTCAGTCTGCATGGAGTTGGCATGTTTTGTTTGTGTTCATGTGTCTTTGTTTCAGGTGAGCTGGTGGCACTAAAAGAGTGAGTAAGTGTGTGTGGCTGCCTTGGGATGGACTGGCATCCCAGCTAAAGTTTGTCCTGAACTGCCTTGAACCCTGTGCTTCTAGGATAGGATCCAGAGTTCTCCGACCCTGACTTGGACAATCAGTAACAGCAGTCAGTGTGTGCGTGACTAAGAAAGTCTGCAGCACCTGGTCTTACCCTGTTAAGGCATGAAATTCAATTTTTACATTTTTTGCTGATGCCAAGTCCTCCGCAGAGTGGCTGGGCGCACCCTTAGGGATAGGGTGAGGAGCTCAGTCACTCGGGAGGAGCTCGGAGTAGAGCCGCTGCTCCTCCGCATCGAGAGGAGCCAGTTGAGGTGGCTCGGGCATCTGTTCCGGATGCCTCCTGGACACTTCCCTGGGGAGGTGTTCCGGGCTTGTCCCACTGGGAGGAGGCCTCGGGGCAGACCCAGGACACGTTGGAGAGACTATGTCTCCCAGCTGGCCTGGGAACGCCTTGGGTTCCCCCAGAGGAGCTGGAGATGGTGTGTGGGGAGAGGGAAGTCTGGGGGGCTCTGCTCGGACTACTGCCCCCACGACCCGGTCTCGGATAAGCGGAGGAAGATGGATGGATGGATGGATTTTTTGCTGATGACCAAGTCCTAGTGTCCCGAACCAAATAGGCTCTACAGCAGAAGCCGGACCTGCTGCACAAGTACTGTGAGACACGGGTCCTGACTACATTTGCATGTACATGTATTCATTTAACAGACAGTTTTCTTCAAAGCGACCTATATCTCGTAGAAAATTCAATGTGTGCATTACATCAACTGAAGTAAAGATTTGGATACAGATGCCTGATTCTAACATACAGTTGATTTGTCAAATTCTGCCATATGAACCAATGTATGTCACAAGTAGATGCATGAATATTTATCCATTATTCTACAATTTATAACCACAAAATTATTAAACATTTACACATTTATCATGCTCTTAGAAGATCAGGAAGACTCTTATGGAGTGTGAAAGAGAAGAGTTTTGAGACCCTTCTTGAATGTAGAGAGAGATTCAGCAGTTCTGAGTGAGAGGGGGAGGTCATTCCACCACACTGGAGCCAGAACCGAAGACCTTCATGCTTTTGATTACGAAGGGAGCAGAGGTGGAGGAGTGTAGCAGTCTGGTTGGAGTGCGGCGATTGATCAGGTCTTGTAGATATGGGATCAGATCCATTGATGCTTTTCAGGGGGACCCAGAGTGTTGAACTTCATCCTGACAGCTGTAGGAAGGGGTTGAAACATGGGAATGGTTCAGCAGGTCAAACACAACTTGTACCACGGTATTCCGCATCAGCTGGAGAGGTCTGATGGGGAGGAACCTGCGGATGTTATGCAGGATATATCTGCAGAACCAGGTTGTGGGCTTCATATCTTGAGTGTAGGACAGATTTGAGACAATCAATACTCCCAGGCTCTTAGACAAGAAGGTAAGCAGAATGAATGAGATTTCCAGTCTGATAGCGACAAAGTCACCTCTGATTGAGTCGCCTAAAAATGTGTGGCTACAACACTTATTTTCACATCTCAAAATGCCAAATAATAGCGCCAAAAGTGTTTGAGAACAGACCTACCCAAGTGAGACAGAGCAATCGAGATAGATTGGGGGGTGCAGAGGGTGAGACAAAGAGGGAGCTAGAGGAGGGGGGGGAGAGACAGACAGAGCTTTGAGCTCCTTTGCTCTGGAAGCTGCTGTTGCTGCTGCTTTGACACGAAACCCCCTAGGCCAGTATGCTCTGAGGATGCAATACCACCAGTCACCATGGAGCTGTCTGGTTGGAGAAGCAGCTCCTCAAAGTTTTTTATGTCAGAGCAGGCTGAGTGTGTGTGGACTCGCTTCCAGGTAAAGTAAGTGACTCCGTGGGAGGGGGGTCACTTGGAGCGCAAGATTCATCGGTGACTACAGCTGTATTTAGGGAGATGGCAAGTCCTGTGTGACTGAGTGACTCTGGCTTCATGGATAGGATGTCACGCACAGAAGGTTGTGGATTCCACAGACTCGACAGGGAGAGAAGAAACCCTCCGTCCCTCCTAACTGAGCTGCTCTCTTCTTTTCAATAAAGGGCCAAGACGTAAGAAATGTTATGAAAGCCTTGTGCATAATTGTCTTCAAGAGAGCACTGGAGACTGAAAAGCAGAAGAGAACAAATTGCGTAACAGATTGTGTATGAGTGGATTTGAGAGAGGAGGGAAATACGGTGTGTGGCTCCTCTGAGATGTTTAAAGTAATTTCAATGACCCTGCAGTTCACCTGTTCTTCAGCAAAAGTTCACCTGTGATGTTTCCGTAGGAGGGATCAGGGCTGGAGATTGAGGATAAAACCCAGAGTCCTCACGGACTGTGTTAGCAGTTCCCCGTTTCCCATATTTTGTTCTGCTTTAATGTATTCTTTTTACCTTTGAATTTTAAAGTATTATTTGTTAAAGATGGATTTACTTTGTACCAAAATACCCAGTTTCATTTCCTTTAGACTCCACTTTCTTCTTTGATTATAGCACAGATTATTCAGCAGCTGCTTCATGCATTCATTTGTCTGTTTCAGGATAAAGCTCATTCAAACAGAAACTGATTCATGTACATCATCAATAAACTTGCTGAGGTTTCACTTCCACAAACACACAAAGTTTTTTCTCAAAGCTGATAGCAGCTAAGGCGCATGTAAAAATATTAAAGCGCAAAAAACATGATTGTTTTATGTAACAAAAAAAAAAACTAATCAGTTAAGCAATGATGAAGCTGATCATCAACACGTACATTGTCAAATTTATCAAATTATTACTGGTATATGTGAAAATACCTGAAGTAATAAAAAAGTGCTAAGATGTAATATGGGGGGGGGGGGCAGTGGTGCAGTAGGTTGGGCTGGGTCCTGCTCTCTGGTGGGTCTGGGGTTCAAGTCCTGCTTGGGGTGCCTTGCGACAGACTGGCGTCCTGTCCTGGGTGTGTCTCCTCCCCCTCCAGCTTTCTGCCCTGTGTTGCGGGGCTAGGCTCTGGCTCCCCACGACCCCTGTATGGGACAAGCTGTTTCAGATGATGCGCGTGTATGTGTGTGTGTGTGTGTGTAAGATATAACACACACGTATAAGTGCAGTTTAGATGAAAGGCAAAGGTGTGAGGAGACTGCTCTTTTTCAGTCTGTTTGCTGTTCACTTTTGTCGATTTTTTTTGTATGCCTTGATTAAAGAAGCTCCAGGGATGACAATGAATCCAGGACAGTTCATTTGAACATGTGAGATTTGCTAAATGACAGACAATGCCTAATATGGAGAACCAAATGATTATTAACAATCACTCTAAGACATTATTCAAGTAGACATGGCTGTGTCAACTGAGGAGTTAATTTTAACCCAAGACTCAGATTAGAGAAACCAGGAAAAGATGTATATCAAGAATAGCTACACAAAGAACTAATTCATGATAAGAAGTCTTCCTCAGAAATCAGTTGGGAAAGAATGATTTGGATTTTGGATTTTGATTGGTTAGACTCCGGTTCACTGTGACCCTGCTTGGGACAAGCGATTTCAGTCAGTCTGTGTGTGTGTATGAAAAATTAAGTGAAGACAATCTGAAAAAGGAAACTAGTCTTAACTAGTATCAAGCTGAGTGTTTAAATGTAGACAGAAGAGGAGATTAAAATAAACTGGGTACCACAGGTCAAAACAAGTACAACTGCATTCCATATGGTCTCAACAATGTCCCGAGAAAATTTGTCCACAGCTGCGAACCTCATCCTCCATCCTGACTCTTCTCTAGGTGTCCCGGGCCTCCTGCTCAATCACAGCCTCCTCTTCTTCGAGGAAAGGTGGTTCTTTGTGAGTCTTCAGCAATTTTCCTCCTGTTAGATGATAACAGGGCCACATGAGGGTCAGGCCTACAGAATTATACAGATGAGAAATTCACAAAAGCATCCCAACACTTACTGCTATGAACCTTCACACACTACCAACAGGGATGAAGGCAGTTGTCTTGTGAACTAACAAGGATGGGGTCTGATAAAATCAGTTTTCACAAGTGACCCTTGACCTTTGTAATGCATTGTGGGATACACCAGTCTGAACCATTTCAAGAAGAGCTTCATCCTTGACTCAGCCCCATCAGGTTCTCAGTAAGCATTGTCTAAAGAAATCCTATCTTAAAACAGTTAGTGTTAGATTCTGGCCACGTTTTATACTCATGACAAACATCATCAGAAAGTCAGGAGGAATCTGGGTATCTGCTAGAAATTGTGCGAAGTCCACTAAAGACAAGTTGAACCCAGTTACAGACTCTGCATTGCCATGATACTGAAACAGCTCAACAATATGAACAGGTTTGACGTGACCCCAGACAGGCTTGTGTTCATTAACACGCTGTGATACTTCTGTCCTTCAAGCAAACATGGCTTTGCGTAGAAACAAGTACATTAAAACGTCACTAATGGTTATGACAGCCATCACACGTGTGTGTGTGGCCCCTGGGATTCCCTCTGAACATCACTAAAAGTTCAATTAGAGCTTCACTGGAGCAGAGCTGGACCTCGAGTGTTTCGCTGTACCATACATCCAGACAATAAGTGGCTTCGGAAAAGTCGGCTGATTTACCAACATGAGAGGTATTGTTCCTTGGCCTCTGACCTAAACTTTAACAGACAGGTTTGTTAATATATGGTTCCACATTATGATGTGTTATCACATCCAAACTTGGACAGAAAATTAAGCAGCATTTACAGAAGACAGAAGTGGCTCTCCAACAGAAAATACAGTAAACACGAGAGGCCCATTCACAGAAAGAGTTCTGCTCAAACAGGACCAGAGTGCGCCTTTCTGTGTCCAAGCAAATGGAGGGGTTGATTGGAAACTGAAGAGTGTCTGAGGAGTACCTTTCATTGCAGGCAGCCTGTAGACTCCCTGTTTTCTCTGTGCACTGGAGAGCTCACCAACCTGGGCCTACAATAGAGAGGAGGGCATGGGAGCGAGACCTAATCAGGATGTCCAGTCACACTAGGAGCACATCAGAAAGAGTCTTTAGTCAAGTGACCAACAGCACTCAGAATGGCCTCCAAAGGAAGACGTTAAGCAGAGGCAGACAGACTTCAGTCTATTAGACACGAGCTCAAGATTCAGTCTTGTGTTGCACAGATTACAGGAGATGCATTCTACTCTCATATGCTACTCTCACACTCTTGCTTTCTCACTCTTTCATTAGCATGAAAATGCAAGTGAGTTTCATACCTGGCCTGGATTGCCAGTTCTTTGCTGAGCTCCAACTTCTGGAAGAAAATTATAAGATTATTGCACGCACACACTGTCTGAAACCGCTTGCCCCAAGTGGGGTCACAGCAAGCTGGAACCTAACCCAACAACACAGGGCACAAGGCTGGAGGGGAGGGGACACACGCAGGACAGGACGCCAGTCCGTCGCAAGGCACCCCAAGTGGGACTCGAACCCCAGACCCACTAGAGAGCAGGACCTGGCAAAACCTGCTGTGCCACCACACACCCCTCAAATTAGATTATTATTATAAATTAAATAAATTATTTTTAAATTTAATAAATTATTACATTTACATTTATTCATTTAACTGACACTTTTCTCCAAAGTGATGTACATCTCCGCAAAAATACAAATTTGTACATTACATTTAAGAGAAAGAGAGACAGTTGCAGAACCTAGTTTGTTACTTTCCACTTCATACACCGATATTCATCGCTCGAGTAGGTGCATAAAACGCAGGATAAATGAATCCTGATAACCTCATCAATTTTTCTTTTAAGATACACAATCAATCACATACAATGCCAGATTAGCGGCTGTATAAAGGCTTTATCTGGTGATGCTCATGAAGTTACGGAGCACGAACATTTACACCATACACGAGCTGGAGAGATCTTCAGCAAAGCGAGTCCAGAAAAGGTGAGTTTTCAGACCCTTCTAGAATGTAGACAGAGTTTCAGCAGTTCTGAGTGAGAGGGGGAAGTCGTTCCACCACAACGGAGCCAGAACCGAGAACCTCCGTGCTCTACTTTTCGTGCGCGGGACCACCGAGAATCACATGTCTGCATCTAAGCATCTCTTTCTCCTAGTGTAATGAGCACATAGTATTTTCTATGAGATGTACGTTGCTTTGGAGAAAAGCGTGTGATAAATGAACACATGTACATGTATCAATCAGGAATAGGCTAAGAGAGAAGGAGAGCCATACATTACATTACTGCATGAATTACAGTAGGTAGAAAAGCTATGAAGTACACCTACTGGCCGTGAAGCAAAGGAAAACAAAACAACTAAAAGGCAAGGGAGAAAAATAAATCTCTGGCAGCCCACCGGTCCTTGGCATTGTGGGTAGAAAGAGGGGTTATGTTTACAGCTAAAAGAAGGGTCACTACACAGCTAGACAGAACTAGGAGACAACAGACTATTAGAGCTGTTTACGACACTCCGCAGTCACTAGAAGGTAAATTCAGGTACGCTGATCTCGCCCATCATTGCATGCAGGCATCAGCTGCCATCGGCACGGAGCGCTCGTGTCGCAGCTCACCTCGTCAGGCTGTGACCGTCACAACCAGGCTGACAGTGTGAAAGGGCCTCACATCATAATGGAGTGTCATCACATTTCAACCACAAGACAAAAGACCCACTGAACTTCGAAACAGGCCTTTCACAGAAGCCAAGGAATTACAAAGAGCCGCTTGTTCCAACAGGAGTTTCGAACGCAGAGAGCTCAGTGTCGCCAGCTGCTGCAAAAAGAGAGCGTAGACTAGGAGCTCCTGTGCTCCTCACGGGCTCAACAAACTCGGAGCACTATGATGGAAAGAGGGAAGCCCAGCAGACACACGAGTCCTGTGTGCCACACAATGTAATGATAAGTGATAAACAATGAGCAAGACCAATAATGAAGATGAGTGTACAGGTGGTCCCCGATTTACAATGGGGTTACGTTCCTCCGAACCCATCATAAGTCAAAAACGCATTTAATACGCCTAATACACACCTGTGCGTCACAGACTGGGGGGTGCGGTTCGCTGTCGCTGCCCAGCATCGCGAGAGAGTATCACTCTGGGTATCGCCATCTCACCATCATAAAGTTGAAAAAAATCGCAAGTCTAACCATTGTAAATCGGGGACCACCTGTACAGGTATTGGCCTGCGTTCCTGAGACAGAGGTGTCAGTGTAGTGGACTTTACCTGTGGAACGTGGGTCAGTGTGAAGCGCCAGTGTCGCTGGTGTGGGTCTCCTCCTTCGGATCTAAGTGCGACAGAGGAGGACGACACAGGAACGCGGGTCACATGTGCATCTCTGTCTGATGTCTCACAACGGAGTGTCACACGTCAGCGACGGAGGAGACGGATCCCGGGTGGGGAAACTTCGCTGCCGCTTGAGGGAGAGGAACTTTGAGGGAAAACTGCAGAGAGCACAGTGACAGCCCCCCATTCCTAAATCGCCCTGCTCGTTTGTCATTATGCGACACTTTTACAGAAAGCAACTGTCTGTCATTACTGATGAATTTGTGCTTGTATGCGACACTTTTATTAGTGTCACGCACTTAGAGCGGGTGGTCTGCACACTAAGGTCCTTACATTAGCGTACTTGTCTGTAAAACTTTAACTACTGTGCTCCTCGCGGCCTTAAAGCCCTGAGGCTTGCGGGACACGGCGAGCACGCAGAGACTCATCTTTTCCCTGCACACTCTCATGCAGACCTTGGACCTGTACGCTCTCTCATCTGTGCACAATGAGTGTTAACAACTGTCCTCATCGAACTGTCTCATAAGGCAGGGCTTTATAGTTACTCAGGTGAGTGGTCCGAGTCCCTGCTGTAGACCACATATGGACCATTGTTGGACCGTCTCCAATCTCTCCTGCTCCTGGGCCCCACCCACCGTACACCATATCCCATGAGCGTCCTACTCACGTGTTCTGCTGCCTGTGGGTCCAGCTGCTTCTGGAGGGGCAGCACAGAGAACTGGATCTTCTTCGGGCTGTTGGGCTCCATAGTGCAAGAGAGATTGCAGGCGGGTCGGAGAGAGCGAGCCAGTGCTTTCTCACTGTGACACGCACGCACGCACGCACACACACACACAGACACACACTCAGACACAAAGAGCTGCATTTCAAAGCGAAGTGCTGCCTGTGCCCTCCTCCACACACACACACACACACACACACACACACCTTCCCCTAACGGAGCTCTGAGCACTAGAATAGCTTTCAAATGTAGGACCAGAACACACACACAAACACATGCATACTTCCATGTACTGGCCGCTTCAAGGACGATGTGCTCAGCGGAGCACCACCAACAAGCTGCACACTTCCCACTCTGCTGTTACAGCTAGGTGGTGTGGTCACATTGCGGTCACAGCACAAGGGTAGCACAGTGCTAGACTGGGACAACATGTCTATGTCCAAATTACACACAGTATTACAGGCTGTTTCCAGATGGCAACATGAACTGAGACACTGGAGGTAAATACTGTATATATTCAGTTTACAAGACAGAAACCAACCTCATAACCCACAAGCCCAGCAGCCAATCTGGTATGAGGAGGAAGAATGCATGTTGAACACAGTGGACACAGTACTGTCATTCATCGCCGGTCAGCAGTCCCACCCACCTCTGCGCTGCCTTGCCCACTCATTCATGTTCACCATCAATGGGAGCTTTTTACATAGTCACATTGCGAAGTGCCCCAAACGCATCAAGAAGACCAACGAGCATCACGGGGAACAGAAGTGTTTTTACACTGTTATTACATCGCAGGACCAAGAGTCTGACACCACTGCACTTATTACACTTGAACAGAGGTATGTGTTCAGGGAGGCAGGGTGGCACAGTGAGTAGCGCTGCTGTCTCACAGCATCCGTAGGGGGGGAAGAGGATGTGGGATCGATCCCTGCTCAGCCCCTTTGGGTTTCTCCCACACTCCAAAGACATGCTGTTCAGGTTCCCCCAAAGTGTGTGAGTGACACAGGGAGTATGTGTGTTCCACTGATATATGGATGAATGACCCATTGTAAGTAGCGTATCTAGCAGTGTAAGTTACCTTGGTGCATAAGGTGTGTGGGCTGATAACACTACATAGAGTTCATTGGAAGGCGCTTTGGAGAAAAGCCTCTGATAAATAAACGTAAATGGGTCAAACACTGCAGTCATGCGATGGTGGAAAAAGGCACAATGGTGCCTCCTGGAGAATGGAAAAGGAATGTGCTGAGACCAATAGCACCATCCTACTGAGCAACAGGAGACAAAGAAGCCACCACAGTGGAGACACTTCAGGCTTTCAGGGAGGTGAAGCCATGATCACAGTGTAGCATCACCCTGTGTGTGTATAAGAGCTGTGAGAGTTATGTTGCTTCTCTTCTGCTGAAAGAGCAAATCACATACCAGGTATGGAGCTGAACAAATGAACACTGACGTCCATGAAACAATACTGCACTCAATGCATCTTCTTTACCTTTTTCATATAGTGTAATGGCCATTCTTTGGACATGATGGCTCCAGTGATGAGCAGAGTGCACTGCTGATTTATTCAAAATATATCTTTATTATGTTTTATACATCTTCCCTAAGGTACCCAAATTACAGCAAATATGACTCAACCAGAATTACTTCAAAGATTTAAAAATGCCCAAGTTTCTCATTAATTAATGACAAGAGATGATCTGAAACATGATGCTAGACAGGTGGACAGACATGAAACAGCAGGGCAGGGCAGGGCAGGTGGACGTGGAGAGGACAGCGCAAATCGTGTGCCCCTTCACTGGAAGACCGTTCTTCACTGGGTCTTGCAACTGTAAAGCCGAGTAAAGGACATTTCCCCCCTCAAGAATAACTCGCAAACCAAAAAGGAGAGGAGAGGGGGAAAAAAAAAAAAAAAAAAACCATCCTGCACTGAGCCCTCAGCTTGTACAACAGCAGT
The DNA here is from genome assembly GCF_900964775.1 of Scleropages formosus. Taxonomy (NCBI): domain Eukaryota; kingdom Metazoa; phylum Chordata; class Actinopteri; order Osteoglossiformes; family Osteoglossidae; genus Scleropages; species Scleropages formosus. Next base: position 29,600,637 of record NC_041817.1, read on the forward strand.
TTCCCCCCATGAATCAGTGCACAGGCAGAAACTGCAGCCCTTTCCTTCCTTCTCACACATCTTCACAAGGACCTGCTTCTACATGTCCCTGGGCTGCGCTCTGAGCAACGTGTGAAGACGAAGACAGAGATACTCAGGAGAGTCAAGGAGACATGGATTCCAGCTGTAAGAGACAAGCAACAGGGTCTGTTTTCAGTGATGCTGCTTTGAAGGTCCAGGGCCAGCTGGAGGCAGGGCGGTGAATGCGCAAGAGGTCCATTGAGGAAGTTGCAGGTTTCAATTTACACTGTTGCTGAATAAATGTATAGAATGAAAAATTGCAAACCATTTAAATAAGAATTATATGACTTGTCACACAAACCCACACTGTTAACCATGATGCCCGTTGCTGTACACCAGTAGTAGGCAGATACGAACGAAAGGTTCCCATACCAAGCTCATGATGTGTCCTTTCTTGCTATCATTGCACATCTTCTTGGAGACACTGCAGACAAGAGCTCATTGACGATCTCCTGGCGCACTTGGACTGTGATGCTCTCCTTGATCTGCGAGAAGCAGCTCAGCGTAAGACTCAGATCAGGAGAACACAAACAAGACAGAATGCCTTCACCACACTGTTTCCAATTGCTGCTGTCCAACGTACATCCACAGTAACCATGGTAACAAGTACCGATGCTGTTCATCACCCACACCCCATCTCCTACCTCCTTGATGAGCATCTCCAGGGTGCCACTGCCTGTTGAATCCCCTCCTACCGCTCCCTGCTCAAGACCGTCCACTGTAGCGGCCAAGGCCAGCGTGCCACCTGCAGGCACGGCCGGACCCGACCGGGGTGGCGGTACAGGAGTCAGGAACATGGAAGCCCGGTAGATTGGGGGCTGTGCTGAAGAGTAGAACCTCTTTGGGGGTGGAGCATGGGTGCATGGTTCCAGGGTCAAACTCAGGTTCCTGGAAGGCCTCAAAGGACTGGTGGACCGAGAAGAAAGGGTGGAGCCAAGGGGTGCATCAGCACTTACCCCACCTTCAAAACCCAGCTCCTCCTTCAGGTGTACTTGCTCTCTAAGGAGCTCAGACACCTGGTGAGAGACACACACACACACACACACACACACACACACAACTGGGTAAGGAGGAAAGACTGCACACCAGGAGGACATCTGAATGAGGACACCACAGGCATCTTACTGTCTCCATTGCATTGACGGCTGATGTGCTGAACAAGCTGTCTGTGCTCTGACACCACTGTAGACTCTGAGAAGAAGAGCACACACACACGCACACACATAAGCAGCCCTACGGAGGGTAGAATGACCAAATACTTAAAGCCAAGGGCTGTGACTTACGTGCACTACAAAAGCATATGGAATTTGGTGTGATTCTAAGGGAACCGGAAAATACTGTATAACTTAGAAATAGTAAAGATAATTCCAATAGTGAGAATTTTTTTATTTTTTTTTTTTTGTTGAAAAAAAGCTAGTTAAAACCTGAAGCCATTACAACTTTCGGCTGATAGTGATTGAATGATTAGAATATTAGCATAAAGTCACTGTCCACACAGGTGCCTCCTTGTGTCCAACACAAGTATTGCAGACACTGACCGCAGGGCGATGGCGGCAGAGGCCTATGTGGTGAGAAGGACGCAGATGTTCATCCAGGGCAAGCAGACGGCCCTCCAACTGCAGCTCCAGCTCCTGCAGCTCCTGCCGGACAGAACTGCGCAGCTGCTGCAGCTGCACCACTTCCTGCCTGCGAGCAAGAGGGGCACTTGGCTCAGGGGTTAGTGACACTAGGCAGTAACCGGCAAAACCACGTGTTCATCACTTTATAGCATGTACGTTTAGTGCTGCCTTGTGTCTGAGGAGGAGTGCATGCCAACTCTGTCCTAACTAACAAGTCACCCATGAGATAAGTCATTAGAAACACCGGTTCCAAGACAGGGCCCATTGGAAGTTTTTGGACTCGGAGACAAGGCTACAGGTCCTAAAAGGCCCTGTTCACTGGACACCCCTAGAGGGGACCCACCTCTCCTCCACGCTGAGGTGCTGGTACACAAAGGCCTGCTGCCTGACCAGATCCACCTCCAACTCAGTCATGTGGCTGCGGAAAGCAGAGAGGGCCCTCCTAGTGGCCTGCAGCTCCTGGACGTTGAGCTGTTGGGGTTACAGAGGAAGGACAGAGGGAGGGAACCGTACGCCATCGACAGAGACTTGAGTAAACAAAGAGGGCTAGCCAGGCGGTCGGGCCCCTCGTTCCTCCAGCGTCCATGAGTGGTGGGCCCAAGTGAAAGTTATTCAGCTGAGAGGAACCAGAGTCAGCTTTGCTCCAAACACAACCAATGCCAGTGGACACCAACCACAGATAATGGCACATACCTGAGTCATGGACATCGGTGGCCTCTGGACACTGGCCTCCTCCAAGCCTAACTGGAGGCAACCGTTGGAAAGAAAATGTGATCAGTCAGCAGCAAGAATCATGAGAAAACACACCAATCAGCAGCCAGCACTGTTGGCAAACGCTCAGCAGCTCAGAAAATATACGTCAGCAGCTAGCATTCTCAGGAAACTCACCAATCAGCAGCCAGTATTCCTATAAACACCCCAATTACTTCCCAGCATTCATTTACATTTACTCATTTAGCAGATACTTTTGTCCAAAGTGACATACATCTCAGTAAAAATACAATCTGTACATTACATCACGTCTTCTCTCTTAACCAGCTTGGGATCAAAGGTGCAGCACTAAGATGGTTTGAGTCCTACCTCTCTGACAGATCCTATCAAGTGGTCTGGCAGAGCTCTCATTCTTCTCCTCTGTCTCTCTCAACTGGTGTTCCCTAGGGCTCAGTATTGGGTCCTCTTCTTTTCTTGATCTACACCACCTCCCTCGATCAGGTCATAGCCTCCCATCGATTCAAATTCCACTGCTATGCTGATGATACCCTGCTCTTCCTCTCCTTTCCACCTGGTGCGTCAGACATCTCCGCACGCATTGCTGCCTGCCTATTGGACATCTCTTCATGGATGTATGATCACCACCTCCAACTCAACCTCTCTAAAACAGAGGTTCTTTACTTCCCAGCTGGCCTGTCGTCCTGTCACGACCTGTCGATCAAACTGGACAACTCACTTATTTCGCCTAGCTCCTTCGCTAAGAGTCTGGGAGTAACGATTGATCCGAGTCCGTCATTCTCTCAACATATCGAAGCCACAACCCGGTCCTGCAGATACATCCTGCATAATATTCATAGGATCCATCCCTACCTCACAACTGACTCCGCCCAACTACTTGTCCAGGCCATGGTGACATCCCGTCTGGATACTGCAACTCTCTGCTGTGTGGCCTTCCTGCTACTGCCATCAAACCTCTACAGCTGATACAGAACGCTGCTGCTGCACGAGTTGTGTTTGACATGTCAAAGCAGTCCCATGTATCTCCTCTACTCATTTCTCTGCACTGGCTTCCTATAGCTGCCCGAATCAAATTCAAAACCATAGTTACTGTGCACAAATGCATCAAAAGAACTGCTCCCAGCTATTTACAAGACTTAATCAACCGCTCCACCCCAGCCAGGCCCCTTCGCTTGTCTACTTCTGCTTGCTTGGTGGTCCTGCGCATAAAATGTAAAGCATGCAGGTTCTCGCTTCTGGGTCCGTTGTGGTGGAATGACCTTCCCTTGTCACTCAGAACTGCGGAAACTCTGTCTATATTCAAGAAGGGTCTGAAAACTCACCTATTCCAGATCCCCTTCTCCCAAGATCTCTCCAGCTCATTTATGGTGTAACTGTTCACGCATTGTAATTCCATAAGCATCCCCAGATACAACCTTTATTCAGCCACTACTCTGGCATTGTACTTGTTTGTGTATTTAAGTAAGTAAAAAAAAAAAAAAAAAATTGATGGGAGGGTATCGGGATTTGTCTATGTCTATGTATTTTATAGAACTACTCGATCAATGACCCTCAGTGCAGCAAGTAGTAGGTAATGAACTAGGTTTGCTTGAGACTTTCATGCCTGCAGTTATGTCTTCTTCCCTTAATGTAATGCATAAATTGTACTTTTGCTGAGATGTATGGCGCTTTGGACAAAAGTGTCTGCTAAATGAATAAATGTAAATGTACATTAGGAGAAAGAGACATGGCTGCAGACATGCGACTTAAGCAAACCTAGTTTGTTACCTTCCACTTGATGCACCGATGTTTATCGCTCGACTAGGTATATTAAACGCAGGATAGATGAATCCTGATAAAAAAAAATTGATGAGGTTAATATGATACACAAACAATCACATACAATGCCAGAGTAGTGGCTATATAAAGACTTATCTGCAGATGCTCGTGAAGTTATGGTGCGTGAACATTTACATCATACATGAGCTGGAGAGATCTTGGGCGAAGTGAGTCGGGAAAAGGTGAGTTTTCAGACCCTTCTTAAACGTAGACAGAGTTTCAGCAGTTCTGAGTGAGAGGGGGAGGTCGTTCCACTACAATGGAGCCAGAACAGTGAGCCTCTGTGCTTTACCTTTCGTGCGCGGGACCACCAAGTAAGCAGAAGTAGAAGAGCGAAGGGGTCTGGCTGGGGTGTAGAGGATGATCAAGTCTTGTAGATATATGAGAGCAGTTCAATTGATGCTTTTGTAGACAATCAGGTTCTTCAGTTTGATCCAGGCAGCTATAGGAAGCCAGTGCAAAAAAAAAAAAAAAAAAAACGAGTAGAGGAGATACGTGCGAACGCTTCGGCAAGTCAAACATAACTTGTACCATGGTACTCTATCAGCTGTAGAGGTTTGATGGCAGTAGCAGGAATGCCACACAGCAGAGAGTTGCAGTATCCAGATGGGATGTCACCATGGCCTGGACAAGTAGTTTGGCAGAGTCAGTTGTGAGGTGAGGACGGATCCTGCGGATGTCATGCAGGATGTATCTGCAGGTCCGGGTTGTGGCTTCGATGTGTTGAGAGAAGGACAGACTTGAGTCAATTGTCACTCTTAGCTGAAGAGTCAGTAAAATGAGTGAGTTGTCCAGTTTGATCGATAGATCGTGACAGGAGGACAGGCCAGCTGGGAGGTGAAGAATCTGTTTTGGAGAGGTTGAGTTGGAGGTGGTGATCAGATATCCATGCAGAGGTATCTGACAAACAGGCAGCAATGCATGTGGAAATGTCTGATGCTCCAGGTGGAAAGGAGAGGAAGAGCTGGATATCATCAGCATAGCAGTGGAATTTGAATCCATGGGAGGCTATGACCTGATCGAGGGAGGACGTGTAGATCGAGAAGAGGACCCAGTACTGAGCCCTGCAGGACACCGGTTGAGAGAAGCAGGGGAGAAGAACGAGAGCTCCGCCAGACCACTTGATAGGATCTGCCAGATAGATAGGACTTAAACCATCTTAGTGCCGCTCCTTTCCTCCCAAGCTGACTAAGAAGAGAGTAGAATCTGGTGGGTGACTGAATCCTCAGGAAATCCACCAATCAGCAGCCAATATTCTCAAAAAACACACCGGCTGCCACACCAACAGCCAGGCCCGTCTGTTACTGGAGGCAGTGTATGGGGGGGATTTAGTGCTTTAGCTATTCTATTGAATTTTTCTTCTCTTCAACAGCTACTTTTATCCAGTTCCTTAAGCACTACACCACCTACTGTCCAGTTGGCAATGGCTCTGATGCTGAGAGCAGTGGGGCACTGTGAGAGGAGTCCACAAGCTCCCAGACATCATGCACAGGTATCATATTAACATGAGTCTACGGGCTTGGCAGGATCATAGGAAGAAGTGAGGTAGTGAATTTACCACCAGTGCTGCTCCATTTCTTGGATACCAGAGTGAATCTGATGATGTTCCTGCACTTTAAACCCAGGCTACAGGTATGATTCATCATCTCTCTGGGTCACAATCTCAGTTCTTCAACTACAGCACCACCTGCTGGGCTGACAGTATTAAAGCTAAACAGGCTCTGAGATACCGGTGTGGCACCCATAGGAGGTGGAGGTGCATCCCAAAACCACAACCGAAACTTTCCACAGTGTGACATGCACAAGTGTTTTGCATTGCAACAGGAAAGATATCAGCATCACGTGATGACACAAGGAGCCCTCTCACGAGGCCGGCTTGAAGAAAGTGGCCTAGTGATGTTGGCATGACCCCGCCGCTCACCACACATGCTTACCTGGGACAGGTGCTGCACTGAGGCCCGGATCTCTTGCAGGATCTCCTGCAGCTGCAGCTCAGTGCTGCGCCGTGAGGTGGAGTCTTCCCAGAGGTGGGGGCCAGAAAGTGGAACATTCTGGACATGGCTCCAAGGACAGCTGGAGGGAACGCTGTGGAGGTTACTGCAAGAGGAGCTGCAGGGGGCGCCGTGCAGGTTATCGCAGGGGGGGTTGAATGGGGCACTCTGAAGATTACTGCAGGAGAAGCTGTAGGGGACACTGTGGAGACTGCTGCTGTGGGGGGTGCGTTGTTGGTTGTTGACATAGGGGGTGCCGTGCTGGCTGTTATGTGCAGCAATTTGCTGGGCTGGGAGCGCGTTGAGGCTGATGTGAAGTGGATACTGTTTGGGTTGGGTGGAGCTGTGGCAGTTACAGACCGAGCTGCTGGGGGCGCTGTGCGCTTGCAAGTTTGGCACACTGAAGGAACTCCAATCTCGCATGTGCTCGCCTGGCACTCGCTGGGACCACTCTGGAGGGCTGCTCTGTAGTGAGGAGGCAGAACAGCTCAGGTAGGGAGGCAAATGCAGAGGGTGGGCAGGCCGTCTCTCGGGAAGGTACCGCCCTTCCTGCATCATGACACTTGGGCCGCTCTCCGGAGCAGCGGGGCGGTTAACGAGGAGGACAGAACGGCACGATGTTCGCTCTTCTTCCTCTCCTTCCTGTTCTCCACTGACGGATGAGGCTTCCTCGTCCTCAGGGGTGTAGCGGTACGAGAAGGAGGGTGGGGTACAGCAGCGGGTGGTGCCTGGACGGAGCTGGATGCGGACGGAGGAAACCACACAGGTGGGACCCAGGAGGGAGGTGGGCAAGGAATGTGACCTCTGGAGTGGAAACCTCTGCCGTCGCCCCTGCACAAGAAGGTCCTGGGGCTTCAGCCACACCCTCCTGCCCCGCTGGAGCCCCGGCTGAGAAATGGTAACTGCACGTGCAGGGATGGGCTCGGTGGGCACCTCCTCAAACCCGGAGTCTTGCATCACAGCAGGACCACAAACTGGGTCAGAACTGAGCTCCTTGGGAGGGGAGGAGTCAGCTGTGGAACCACGCTCTGCAATAGGCCCCAACTCATCGGTATGGGAGGAGTCACCTGTAGAACCAGGCTCTGCGATAGGTCCAGAGTCTTGACCCTCAGCAGGGTCTACTGTCTGGTTGGGGTTGAAGGTAATAACCTGTTCCATGCTCCAGTGGGTATTACTACTCCCTGAGAAAGCCTCCTGATACAGGGGGAGGGAGTCTCCTAGAAGGGACACAGTCAGAATGTCCTCGTCCCCCAGTCCTGGAAAGGTGGTGTGATGCAGAGCCAGGGCTGATGCTTCACCCACCGTGGCGGATGTCACCGTGGCATCGCTGTCATAGCTGTCGGCGCTGTCCTGGACCTGCAGGAACAGGGAAGCACAGATGGTTACCGGTAGAAGGACGACTGCTCCCGCGGCAATCGGCACTCAACCCGACAACAGACAGGACCCCTCGCTATTCGAAGACATCCTTGCATGAGCTCTTCTGCACCTAGAAGTGATTTTCATATGTACATATCACCACTTTCTCGCACTGCTGAGGTAAGCTGGCTGTCACACCTGTGTCATGTGGCTCAGCAAACGCGACGGGCAGCCTGCAGTCAGGGCAGCACACGGCACTAGGGCTGAACAGGAAGGAACGTGCCACGGACTGTTGAGCTGGATAAGGAGCCAAATCCACTTAGATGCACAAGAGGAGGAGTTTTACGCGAAACCACACAGGCTTCCACGGGCACTAACGGCAGCGATACGAAAACATGCTGGCAACATTGGAAAAGGGAGTGTAAACAAACAGTTTTTCAACTGAACAACAACCATTTTATTTGTAACAATTAACAAAATGTTAATAAGCCACACTTCTCTCTATATATCCACTGGTTTGATTTGTAAAAGTCTCAGGTGCAACTGTAACAAATTCTATTTGTCTAGTACTCCAAATAAGACTTGAATATTTTGATTAATATTCTGATTAACTCCTTAAAAAATAGGACTAATTCACAATGACGGAAAATAAACACTCCCACGGAATGCCAGTTGCTAACAGATTCATCCCATAAACCTGTGCAATTTTCCTCATCTTGTTACTGAATATTGACTTCTGAACACAAGACGCGAATTGTAAACATTGAGGAAGTGAGTTAAACTAATGCTCCTGTTCCGTTTCGGTGCTCTTTACTGCCATCTATTGGTTCGGACGTTAAACGCAAGTTACATTCACTTTAGTACAGACAGAAATTGTAGAAAACAAGAGTGAAGAAAATGACCGAACGAATGCATATTAATGAAACTTAATGAATGAATAATCTCCGAGAGACTCGTGTCATCGTAACCACCTCGCTCACTGTTCACAACTGAGTAATGTTGGTTAATCCTGGTTCCAAGGCTGACATCTATTTGGAAACAATGTCCTTTAGCGTAACTCTTATGCAACTGCCACCATAGCAGACAAATGGAGCTGTTGTCAGTGGTGATCCGTGTCGGTTACAGCGAAGGACAAACGCGGTGCAGGACACTCATTCCTCCCGCTCTGCATCACTTGGTCTCCCAGGGTTGCTGAGCACTCGGCCTTTCTTATCTCTCCCTGTAGGGTACAAGATCACCGCGTCCGCCACAGTTGCTGAGATCTCGATCAGGTCTGCCGTTGGAGCGACCCATTGTGTGGGGCACAGGGAGACCCTGTGTCCTACGGCGTGGAGACAAAGTAGCAGATGCACGGTGTACGGAGAGCATCCCGGCACGACCCCGGCAAAATCGCTGCAGTCGCCAGCTTCAGAAGGCGTGCCAAGGTCTTGTGTGTCACGAGCAATGGGCGGTCAACATGCTACCTTCAGGGGGCTGGCGAGGCCGTCGGCAGGGGGGTCCTCTGCAAATCCGCTGCTGTCTGAGTGCTGGCTGGCCATCCTCTGCAAGTCTGCTGCAGGAGGGACAGCAGGCGGCAAATGTGAGCAGATGAGACATTGCCTGGCTCTCAGGGCACAGAGACATACTCCCCTCTACAAGAGATGTGCTTCGCAAGCCCTGAGCCCACATGGAAGTGGGCTGGATCCTCACACTGAACACTGTAAAAGTGCTGCACTGGGTCTTTAACAGCAGCCTGTTGGGACAAACCTGACGGGTGGTGGGCTTTTTGCCCATGTTCCACTCATCTGCAAGTGAGGCTTCATATGCCTCTGGAGCTCCGTCCACACACAGATGACACCAGTCCTCAAGGACGGCACCTGCGTCGCTTGCATCAGAGCTCATCTATGGGGTTCCCTGGTTTCACTGTGCCACAAAGACCAGCATTTGATGCGCTTTTACCATCACGGCATTGGAACTGACCTCCTGCTTTACACACATCTATGATTTTGCCCTGCCCTGATGGTCCTGGAGGAACACGGTTTTGTTTCACTATATACTGTTGCAGCTGCATATGGTGGAAATGACGATATAGCCACTTTGACCTTGAAAAGTGAAACTCGGGAGTGAAAGGGTGCGCATGGTGATGGAGGAGTGGAGCACATGTAGACTCAGGGACAGCTTCTGTCCACAGGCCGTAAGGCTATTGAACACCCAGAAGCCAGTGACCCCTCCTGACGTGTATGTTTCAGTATATTTCGTATATGATGCTCTCACTTATGTTTAATGTCTCTTTACTGCCGTTGCACTTGCTGTCTGTGTATTTATTGACTGGTCTGTATTTATAACTTTCATCATCTGCAGAAGACAAGTAAGAATTTCACTGCGCCAAGTACATCTGTGCTGCATATACATGGCCAACTTGACTCGTGTGCCTCACTCATAGCCTGCGTGCAAACGGCAAGAGGTTCTCGCCGGTTAAAGGTGTCTCTGGACTCGACCACCTGCCCGTTAATGAACCCAGCAGAAGGTCGACCCCAGACTCACCGCCGGGGGCCTTCGCAGCGCCTCCTGGCAGCAGCAGTGCTTCACCCTCGAGGCTCTGCACCTAGAAGAGATGCTCCGATTACCCTCATGTGTGCATTAACATGAAGAGGAGAGTCTAGAGGCATGACCCCTGTGAAGGCTCCGCCCCCTGAAAAAGGCACCGCCTACTGTGAGCCTCTGACCCACTGAAGCACAAATGGAGCTTTTCATGCTGCGTGAAGCTGGAAAACCAGAGAAGTGCCACCTGAGCTGAGCGCTAACATCAGTCCCAGAGCGTGAAGCGCTACCTCTGTGGGCGGTACCTCTTCCATCTCGAATGAGTCGCACTTCTGCGGGAGCATGTGGGCCAACCGCACCCTGGCCAGAGCAGTGGATGGCAGTCTGTCGGGCTCCCTGCCCTGCTCCTCCTCCGTCTCCATAGCAACCCTGCTGGGGAGGGCCTCCTCCGTCACAGTGGCCAGAGAGGGCGGGTGCCTCTGCTCTTGGGCAGAGCTGCTCCTTATAGGCAGGGTTGGGGCCACCTGAGCCTGGCTTCCCTCCTCTGCCGGGTTCTGCAAACTGAGCCTCGTGAGGCTCTTCTTCAGCAACTTGGCCGCGTTCAGGGCCGAGTTGTTCCTCCTCAACGGCGGCGGCTCTCTGGACTCTGTGGATCCCCCTCCGCCAATTTGCTGCACGGGAGCCCCCGACACCTGGGAGTAGAGGACGCTGAAGGCGTTCGCCACTGTGGTCAGAACCTCGATCTGCCGGAAGCGGCCTGCGTGCAGAGGGAAGGGCAAAGGGAGAATACCTGGTTTGGCCTCTGAGGAGTAATGATACATGATAGCAGGATGATGATAATTGACCCCACTCAGGATTCCAGAAGCTGTGACATGTAAAAATGCTTTTTTGCAACTCAACTGAGCAACTCAGCAGTAGAGAATCACACAGAGCTAGAAAGAAACACTCTGTACACCACACTGACTCTGTAGATGGGGTACAAACAACCTGGGTGCTGAGTACCCGCAGGGCAGGTGGAAAGGCGTGGCAACCTGAGTGGGAAGCTCCGCCTCCACTGTCCCTCAGCAGCACCAGAACTCTGCACTTTAGCACCAGCACATCCCAAAGACACTTCTGCTAATGCCACGCTGGCTACTGTATCCCCGTACGGTATCCGACTCAGGAGGGCGGTCTGGGGGTGGAGCTGAAATCATAAGGAGGCGGCTCTTACTGGTCAGGGCATAGCTAGGGTTTTCTAGCTCCATGCGCTTCAGCTGGGCTCCCAGATACACCTTCATGTCAATTCCCTTGGCATTGGAGGCGGAGCTGAAGAAGCGAGCCGGTACTTTAGAGGCAATGTCGGGCTCCTCGATGCCGAAGCCAAGGTTGTAGAGGACTTCTTCGGGGTCCTCCTCGTACAGGTCCAGGAGCTCAGAGATGCTGGGAAGACAAGGACCGAAACCAGAAAAATCAGAAAAGTGAGCATCATCTTAGCAGCACATAGACTCACCATGTTACTTACCCCTACAGTACTTTACTTGGTTTCATACTGTGTCCAGCATGTTTTTCACAGATCATTACTGTTGGGGCCAATAGAAGCAACATGAGAATCACCTTGTCAGCTTACGCATAGCGCCCCCTGCTGCCACTCACCTGGACACCGTGGTGTTGCTCCTTCCAGACCCGGTGGAGTTCATGCTTGAGGCCCTTTGTTGAAACTGACTCCTTTTCTCCTTGGCCAGGCCACCAAAGCTGCTATGGATACAAACACAGTCAGAAAGGTCACCAACGGCCTGTGGGGGGCGCTGCCGATGGGACGTCACTCACCACGGTGACAGAGTCGCAGTTCCGCTGGCCTGCAGGTAGTTGGCTGGGGACAGAGTAGAGAAGAGCGGGTGAGAACAGTTCTGCCCTTTGGACCAGAGTGGAGTGACTCAGGAGACAGGGCCCACCGCAGCAAAGCGGCGTCGTGGTTAAGGATCCGAGAGAAACACGACTGCTGTCTGGGGGGAGTCACTGGTGCTGGCAAACAGCTTGTGAGGAGAGATTAGCAGAGCCATGCAGGTCACCTTGAGGAAGGGCGTCTAGCTGAGTCAAATGATTAAAAAGTGTGTCAAGTATGTGAGCGGGTCTGGATATGGCCCGAGAAGCTTCCAGAAGCCCTGAGGAACATGTGGATCCCGCTCTGTGAAATATGACAGCGCGGGAGGCAGTGACTCTGAGGGTCTCGGGAAGGAAACAATCTGGTTGAGGGAGAACATTCCCCATGGGCCACGAGGACTCCATTCGCAGCAAAGGGTGCGAGGATTCGGATTCCGGAAGGGCACAGCAGAGGAACTCACCCTCGGCTCCCAGTGATAGATCATCCTCAAAGCTGCACCCGTTTCTCGCCGTTCCTGTTGGGCCACAAGCAGCACATGAATTCTGGGTTCAGCTGAGTTATGGATGAATTATGAAAGAATACAAAGTGTAAAGACAGCAGGAGGAGCAAAGGCGCCCAGGAGCCCCTGACCGTAGCACCGCTACTGACCGACCACAGCAGAGTGGCTGAGCACCAACAGGGAATGCGATTCCTATTCTGTGCCTGAGACCAGAAACTCTCCAGAGAGAGAGAGAGGCGAGAGGGTGGCAAGTCCTGGTTGCCTGTGTCCATGTGGGACTGAGAACTACAGAGTTCACCGTGGGTAACGCGCGGTGTGTGTGCGTGCATGGAGAGCAGCAGAGACACTGACGCTCACACTCACCTCTGGGCAGACCCTGGTTCGACTCATCTAGAGATGATCCCAGGGGAGTCCTGTTAGATTATACACAAGTGATGAACTTTGACCTGTGCCACACTGGTGGCTCCACCTGACACGACCACACACACACACACACAACTGCAGCTCCTCAGAACACACACACACACACACACACACGTTTACATGTGATCACACCATCAGGAACATGGAGATTTCCTCCACTGCAGCTTAACCCTGAAAATGAGCACGTGGCACAGTAGCGGAATCCAGCTCACGTCCTTCTCCGTCTCCCGGGAAATGGCTCCGACGGCTCTGACTGGTGGCTCGCAGCAGTCGCCGTGCATCTTCCCTGGCATTGCAGTCTCTTGGGCCCCGACAGGAGCGACAGAGTCCGAACCACTTCCCTCCCTCCTCCGACAGCCACAGCGCAAAAGGTTCAGGTCAGCCAGACCCCCCGGGTTCGACTGAGCAAACAGTCGTTCCAGCGTTTCTGCTGCACCTTTAAGCAGCCCGGCGAGCAAAAGGATCAGCAAACAGCCCAGTGGCAGGAGAGATGTGCCTCGCAGAGCACAGAACAGGAGTGTGAAACGGTACTGGCACACAACACAGAGGCGGAGGAAAACATGCTCGGTACGGCATGGTACGGCTCCGCACTGAACTGCGCTTACACTCACTGAAAAATGAACACCCTTAAAAAGTCTGAGGAAAGTCCAAATCGACAGAACTACCTGAACCCAGTCTCTGTGAGACAAGTGGACACAAGTCTGTTCAGTCAGAACGCAAAAACACACACACACACACACACACACACACACACACACACACACACACACACGTGGCCAGGCCTCATACCTGCACTCTTGCAGCCAGGTGGCGATCTTACTTGGGATCCGCCCTGAAGAGAAACAACATTTCACTTTGAATGCAGGGGGCCGTTTCACACCAGTTATTCATACACCAGAACACGCTGTGATCAACGCTTTAAGAGCGCGATGGCAGGCGAACTTGCGCGCGCGCACGCACACACACACACACACAGACACACACACGTGCCTGTACCCATCTCCTCTGCAAGGGGAGTTTTCCCCTCTGTGGCCCCCCCATCCTGGACTTCCCCCTGGGAGTGGGACACCTGGCAGGAGTCGCGGCTGTGAGCCCAGGCCCTCCTCCTTGCATCAGCACATTGCCACGAGTGCATGGGGACCCCCGTGGGCACAGCTTCCCTCTCCATGGAGGGTCCTGCGCTGTTAGGGACACCTGGAGATGGGCAGAAACTCTGGGTCATGTGACAGCAGCTGCGACAACTCACCAACACACACGCAGACACGCACATGCTGAAACCCTTAATAATTCATCTCCTCTCTGAATGGAGTGTGGGGGTCAGAATAATCAACAAATGTCCTTTGGTTACGTGCAGAAGGGAGTCAAACCCCACCGCCACGTGGCAGAACAGACCAGGGTGGGGTCACAGAGTAAAGACGGAAAGACCCCAACGACCCCCCTGTGAGGGCCCCATTACTCCGGTGACACCAAAGCACAGCAGCACAACATCACAACATCATCCCATGTTGTCCCGGTAAAGACAGACAGACAGACAAACAAAACAAACAGACACACAGCTGACAGCTCCAGTGCCTCAGTCTTCCGTTCCAGTGAGTTACCATGTTCACGCAGCCAAAGAGCAGGAAACGTCTGTTTAGTTCAAAGATTAAAATACGGTGCCAAGAAGTTTCCTGTTCGGGATGTCGGCACATTTCTCAAACATCCGAGTCATCGCTGAAGGTCGACTCATCGCTTGACCACACAGTTGCCATGGTCCGGGAAGGATATTTTTACACTTTTCCTCTGTGCAAAATAATCTTCATGTCCATGCAGGAGTGCAGCTCATTTAGAAACACGAGGATTTGACCAACAGTGTAGAAACATGGCATCCAAGTGTCCCAGAGGAGAGGAGCAGACAATTCTATGGAGACACACTTAGTTTGGACAAAATTACCGCACAATTCATCGAGTTTACAGTTTATTTATTCGTTTTAATAGCATTCTCGTCACTAATTTCATCGATATTTTTGGAAATTTCCGATTTTAGTGAACATGGGCTATTATGTTTGCTGACTGAATGCACACACACACACACACACCCCCACCCAAACAGGAGTGTGAGACTGCCTCGATTCACGTCTTTTCCACAGTGTTTACAGCTCCTGCCCGATGTCCCCAAGCGTTCGCAATGAATGAGAATGTGAGAAATGCTGCACACTTTTCTTGTATAAAATGGTAAATGACCAGTACTGAAACAGCAGATGGTGGAAATAACATATTTGGATGCTTGTTTTATTCTGATTGCCGATTGTCATTTTGCAACTTTGAACTGATGAATAAAAGGAATTAGAGAGACTTCTGATCCCAACCGTATTCCTTGAAACAGCATACATAATACGAACAGAGAGCACAGAGATGAAGCAAGCTAGGTCATTTTGCCAAAAATGACCAGAGGATTAATAACTGTGCTGCCTTCACTGCCAGTCCTCACAAGAGCTTCAGCCCATCCTGTCACACGTGGACCGTCCAGCGGATGTGCAGCAGCAACAGGTTCCCCACCATGTGAGGAGCGTACAGAACTCTTTCCTGTTAAAACACAGCACAGCTGCTCTCCTCTCCATTTCACACAGCCAGAATGAAGGGGGGGGGGAGTGCTCCACGGGTCACTGTCCTCTCCCCACAACCCAGGCGTTTAGACCACAGCACCTTCTCCACACTTCTAGAATAAGCTGTGACTCAAACGTCAAATGGGTCTCCTTCATTTTTCATTCGTTCCTTCCCTACAACTAGAGCTCTTACACCACAGCAGGACCCGACTGCACCCTGTAAACACCTTTTTGTGGGAAGCAAAAACACCTTAACCATGGTGCCACCTGCAGCCTGTGGTGAGAATAAGCACAAATGTTGTGTCATTGCAACTGAGAGCTGATGTCTCCTGGTGTAACTGGTGGTAACTTGCAGAGGAACAGACTGCATTGCAGCCAGCGAGCAAATTCTGGCACAACTCAACCCCAAAACACACTGTTTAGTGGGAAATGAGACAACTGGAGGAGTTCTTGGGAAGCACAGCCACACGCTGCCAACACATGCACCGAGGTCATGCACGGTTACACACACAAATCTCCTCCAGCTGTTCACCGCAGCCTGTGCTTCCACACCTGCACTGACTTGTCTTCTACAAGGAAGCGTTCCGGTTTGGGCCGGTGCACCACGAATATGGAACACGTACGCTCGCCGCGCTCCACCATCACCCAAAGCCACACTCGCTGCTTATCAGTGCATCGATAAAACGAAGGTGGAACCAAAACATGCAAATGGGTTGTGGAAAGTACGCTGGGGCTGGAGTACGGAGCCTGTGGGACAGGGAAGCGAGAGGAGAACCACACCTCAGCACGGTTCGGCTGGCAGAAGAGCTGAGAGATCCTAAGCCGTATAGTGAAGCAGAATGTGGTACAGCATGGGACAGTATATTATAGCAGAATAGAATACAGTGCAATATAAGAGTACATACAGCACAGTACGGTACAGTAAAGCTCATAGAACAGAGTACGGAACAGTACAGAAGAGCATAGTATGACATTGTAGGGAATGGTAAACCAGAGTACAGAACAGGGGCACAGAGTACATTACACTATAGTACTGTAAAGCATAATACCACTTTGTATGGCACTGCACAGTATGGTACAGCAGAATACAGAAGGGTGAGCTGGTGGTGTGATGGATAAAATCGCTGCCTTTGGACCCAAAGGGTGCAGGTTTGAAACCTACCTCTGGCTAGTACTCTTGAGCAAGGTACTTGCCCTAAATTGCTGTAGTAAAATTACCCAGCCGTATAAATGGGTAAATAATTGTAAGTCGCTTGGAGAAAAGTGTCAGCTAAATGAGTAAACATGCTTTAGAGTAGAAGACGGTCTGGGACAAGAGTAAGAAAGAGCAGGGTATGGTAAAGTAAGGTACAGAGAGCAGGCCATGCGAGTGGAGCTGGACTGACACGGACAGGATGTACAGCGGCTCATCAGCCTCCATAAACAGACTCTTTTGAGATGATCCTCAACCCCTGACCTCTCATCTTAGTTCCCACGTCCTGTAGCCCCCCCCATGAGCCCCCATGTCTAAATACACTATTTAAGCCATGAAACCCTGATTGAAAGTTAATCAATTAGTGCTATAAAGCAAAACTACAACAATCGAGAACTTCGAGGTGGAGCTGCAGTCGGCAGGGTCCCCAGGACTGAGGACAAGCAGTCTGTGAACATGTCCACCAGCAGCCTGGACCACGTGTGAAGATCTGAACGTTCACAGGCTGCCACTGGGGGTGGCGGAGGGACTCTAGTGCCTTAACCACACAAACTGCTGGTGTCTAGGAGATTCTGTTCACTAAAATATCAGGGTCTAAGTAAAAGTAAAGGGAACGTAAACCATTACCTGTATAGCAGAGCTCTGTGTGTGTGTGCGTGCGTCTGCACACATTCACCTTTTACCCCATGGTGTGTATGCCTAATATACGTATGATATACATAAATATTTGTATATTTTCCCTATAGGCAGGCCTTATGTTTATTACACACCTTCACTCTCTCGGAGGTGCGTTTAACTTCCTTGTGTGTGCGATACATATAGTTCACGTGTGTGTGTGTCCCTGTTACTGTATTCCTGTGCAGGGGAGGTGTGTATCCTAATTCCCAGCACAGAACCGTTCTTTCCCCTGGCCACAAGGTTCAGGCTGCTCCTTTCCTGCTCTTTGTCTCCTGCTGCTCTTGGAGTTCCGGCACATTCTGTATCAGTGGAGGGGCCTGGGTGGGGGTGGGGTGTTTGCTTGGGTGTTGCACAAGGACAAACAAACCATGGTACAGCAGAGTGTGGGTGTCACGTCACGTTTGTAGCACAGTGTAGAGAAGGATCGGCAAAGTCCTCCGACTGCCCGGCGACATCCATCCATCATCTCTCAACGGGTCCAGCTACTCAACATGCAGTGGCTATTGCCATCTCCCCGCGTTGGGCATGAAGCCCAGTCCTACCTTGTCCAAGATTGCCAATCAATCTCAGTTTTCACCGTTAGCAATAGAAACATGATTTGCACTATTTCACACCACAAACAAGCTGTGACTCTGCTATGACGAACGCCTGTGTTAAAGACCTGTGTGACCAGCAGCTAAAGGACCTCAAACAGGTCGAAGGCCCCCGAAGCACATGCCTCTGCCATGGAGTAATCATTAGCCAGAGCAGGTGGCAACAATGCTGGGGAGGACAGGGGTCAGTTCTGGGACACAGAACTGATAAAGTGATGAGTCAGAGGCGGTCCAACGAGAGGAGTCCCGAGGACAACGTGGCGCTCAATCAAACCACAGTGTGAAACATCACAAACGCACTAGTTCTTGTTCTCCTTCACAGTGAGAGGACTGAGAATGGCCTCCTTGTGAAGACCGTTGATGCTCTTCAGCAGCTCCACAGGCCCAGAAGTGCAGAGAAACCCAGTCCAAAAAACTGTTCTTTGTATGGCTCTTTCGATGGGCCGTGTTGCTCTGCGGCTCTCTACGAGTTCTCTGTGGTGCGCCGTTGTCTGACTCGTTGTCTAAGCAGAGCAAACACTATCATGTGAATGTCCTAAGAGGGACAGGAGTCCTCATCCATCACACAACAGTGACCCTGTCCCCATAGTGGATATTTCACCCCATCAGACCTCCACCGCACCATGGCTCCCAGATGTCACCGATGCCCACGACCTGCTCGCTCCACGTGTCCGAGATTCTCTTCGCAGGACGGGAGAAGTGACTCCCAGACAACATGAGGCACTGTACGATAAACAGTATTCATGGGGGTGGCGCATCCAATCGAGGGTCGTCCCCATTGTCAAGCAACCTGCCTGTTCGTAAAGAATGCCCAGCTGTGCGGACAGTTCGATATCAGACACTGCAGAAAACTGAACTCTGAAGGCTGGAAAACGTGACACCTAGAACAAACTCAGGCATCACACACCACCACCAACACACAACTGAACTCAGGCGTCACACACCATTAGTGCTGAAACTGAAGAATCATTTCAGATATAATAATGTATGCATGTGTAATGTATAACTGTAATGTTATATAATGTCATTATAACGACAAAAATAATGTTTTCCCCATAAAGTGGCTGCCATCCATTCTACTGTTGTGTATTCTTTCATTTCGCAATTAAACGTACTTCTTTGTTCTGTATTTTGGGTTCAAAACTGAGCTAAATCCCGGAAGCCACAGAAGAAATAAATACTTTAATACATCCTGTTCCAGCTATAAAAGAGAAAACATAGAATTAACTGAAAGTCCCTGTAGGTCTCTGAACACCAGTGGCAAAGCGATAACCACAAGTTTGTTTTTTCTTAATCATTCTGAAATCCAGCAAGCTCACTACTGTAACGATCATTCTGAAGGTGGAAACAATGTTTGTGAGTTTGACCACAAAACACACCCAAGCAATCAGGACACAACGTTCACACCTGTATGATGTCAAAGAAAGGCACACGAAGGACAAATCCAACGGCTGCTGTTTGTTCAAGACACGGCTGACCTACATTTCACCACGGTCACTGGATAGACAGTGAACACGAGTGTGTGTCACTGAGCTCCGAGGTGCCCACCATGAAAAACGTGTGTGTATAAGCGAGCTATCTCCCAGCAGGTTCATCCACCTGTTGGGCACTTTCAAACTGGACACTCGCTCATTTCACCTGTTCATCTGTTAAGAGTCTGGGAGCAACAATGGGCTCCAGTCTCCTCTTCTCTCAGCACACCGATGCCACAACCTGGTCCTGCAGACTCTTCCTGCAAAACAACTGCAGGATCCGCCCTCATCTCACAGCACACTCTAAACAGCTCCTCTTCTGGGCCATGCTGATGTCCCCCCCTGGACTACTGCATCTCCCTCCCAGCTGGTCTCCGTAATCAGACTCAGACTGTGCGCGATGAGCTCCCCGTGTCCCTCAGGACTGCTGATAATTCCTCCCCCTCCACACTGAGGAAGGGTTTTGAACTCATCTCTTTGAGAGCCACTTCCCTCCTGATCTCCTGACAGCTCCATCAATGAGTCCAACACCAACTGCTGTGATAATCTATGTATTTGCTGTTTGAATGTCACTTCTATAGGGGCTACTGGAGGGATGTGAACCAGCGACATGTTGGTGTCACACACACAGGCTGTGTGTCCACAGTCCTGTGTGTGTCTAAAGCGGTTTGTCTTCCGGTGATGTGCTTTGTTCACTCCAAGTTGTGAGGCACTGCAGAGAAAAGCTAAATCAGTAAATAAGGGCAAGATGCCCATCAGGGGTGTTGTTGCATGAAATCTCCACGGGACAGACACTGCAGTCAGTGGTGCTGCAGGGAACTTCTGGGAAGTGTCTGCGCGCGCACGCACGCACGCACGCACAGTCAACATGACAAGTGTCAAACTGTCATCAAAGAATATGGAAATCTGCACTGTATCATTTCCTCGAATCCATAGTACAGTTCCTACCCACACAGTCACTGGAGCTCAGAGTGCACACCCTCACACACAAACAGAGAAACACACACGGAGCTCTGTGCCAGTGACACGTACAACCAGAAACAGCATTAGAACCTTTAGCAGCACAGAGGTCACTTCCTCTCATCCACACATGGACTGCTGGGGATCTCTGGGGCTGGCATCTCTCCACTTCACATCCTTCCTCCCAGTCGAAGCCAGGTATGTGACACAAACTCATGTATATCAGGTGGCACATGGCAGGGGCTTCCAGGAAGTCTCTCCGGGATGATGCAGGTTCATAGGTACATCAGAACTTAGCCTCATACATACCTCACACCTGTCTGAAACCCTGATGAGGTAGTATTTCAGCAGGTGTGTGGTACACAGTGACAGAAAAATCACCCTCAGGCTCGCCTGAAGGTGGGGACCCCCAGCCAGCACTGCCAATCCGGACCAGGAGGCACGCACGGCACGCACAGTGAGCTGCATGACACAATTAAATTTAAAGTATGTGTTTGCCGTACAACATTCATTCAGAGAAGAACAAAGAGCCAAATGTAGAGAGTCCCGTTTATAACACATGAAGCCCAAAACCCCGGAGAGAAGCCAGGCAGGAGGATGACTGCACAGGATGACTGCGCTCCACCACTCCTAGAGAACAGCAGAGAGGAGGGATGACTGCTCTTCTGTATGGATTTCAACTCACTGTGTGAAGTTGACAAATTCACGCTCCGGAAACTCGCTCCTGTCCACCGATGACCAAGATGATCATGATGATGCTGCAGCTTCTGCCCCTCAACTCCGCTCGGTTCCACCGGGCTCTGCAGCCGCCGGAGCGCCGCGACTCTCCGCGATACAAAGTAACAAACATAAGTGAGGAGAGACACGTGACGCGGGGGGCGTGACGCAACACTCTCGCGCACCGCACTGGGAACAGCGCACCCTGTCGGCAGAGCCACGTGGAAAAATGAGCTGCAACATGTAACGCAACCCCAGCGCCAAAAGTGGTTCTTTTAATGTTTCCTTTCCTGTCCAGTCGGTGAGGACAGAAGCCGCAGGACTATTGTTTGATACAGAGGAACAAATAATTAGCTATAACGTGTCATCATAGTCACCACCAACAGTCTTGGGAGCAAACGCCCAAAGCGCAAATATTTGACAGAGTTAGTAAAGAGTAAACAAATAAAACGGAAAGTATTTTTAGAAGGACACATGATAGCAGCGCTGCGTTTGGGACAAGAAATATAGATAATCATCACTGACGAAGTTGACATAAACGTCTCGAGAGCCTGTTCTCCCTGGAATAAACGAACTCTCATAATCAATATTAATTTTCCAGTCTAACCACACGCAAGAAACAGTATTCGCGGGAAGGAACTAGAGGAAATCAATTCAGAACAGTTTTCTGCTTTATTGACAGGACATTTGAGAGTCGCTGAAGCGGAGCGCCCTGCCCTGCTGCAGTACCGCTCCTGTCCAGCAGGGGGAGGAGAAACGTCCTGGCGCTCCATCCGCGGCTCCGTCCGTGGGGGAACACATGAACCGCCTCATTCATTCATTCATTCAT
Source organism: Scleropages formosus (assembly GCF_900964775.1). Classification (NCBI taxonomy): domain Eukaryota; kingdom Metazoa; phylum Chordata; class Actinopteri; order Osteoglossiformes; family Osteoglossidae; genus Scleropages; species Scleropages formosus. Next base: position 29,622,539 of record NC_041817.1, read on the forward strand.
TCATAGTTACTGCTCCTCACGTGAAGTGGATCACAGAGACGCACAACGAGTGCGAGCATCGCTCGAGGCCGTGTGACTCCATGTAAAGGCAAGACCGGGAGCGTTGGACGGACCAGGCAGGCAGGCGAAGTGAGAGACCACGGCACAGAGAGGGAGGGAAAGAGAGGAGACAAAGAGAGAGGAGGAGAGTAGAGAGGAGAAGGACAGAAAGCGAGAGAGACACTCGGACAAGTGAGTGTCGCTGTACGGATCTCATTTACATACCTGTCAGCCGCATGCTGTCACATGGCTACGACAATCATACTGACTATATTGCAGCAACAACATCATGATCATGAGGATGATGATGAAGTTCCAGGATCACAGGGTTGGAAGCTGGAGCGTCTCAGTAATTTCACTACTGCCCGTATGAAATGACTGCATGTACATTTCACGGCGCAGCACAGTAACAAGTACAGTATTGTCTCAAATCACTTTCTGAATTCAGTTACTGAAAATATGTTGTTCCCATACTGTATATATTAGCATCATTTAAATAATACAGTAATGATGGTAAGTTACTTGTTCCTGGACAGCTGAAGACTGTTTTTTGTACTCCCGACACGCTGCCTTAAAGTTGGAGTTCTGGGTCAGGGGTCAGAGAACACTGCAGGAGTCTGTGTTAATGAAGGGCTCAGTGTGAATGATAATCTCATACTAACATGTCCTGCAGAGATTGTCTCTCTGTCTGCAAATAAACACAGTGTGTCATGTGTCACACGGCATCCTGCATGTGCTCTCTGTGCGCAGACCAAGTGCCACACGGAGCACTGCAAGGTGCCGGAGCTCCAGGGCGCCTCCTGCTGGACCGAGGACAGCGGGAATGGACGGGGAGTGGGTGATGCTGGGGATGAACAGGACGAGGACGAGGATGAAGAGGAGCAGAGTTCCGAGGGCGACAAACGGAAACCCAGGAGGCATGGACCAAAGAAGAAGACGACGATGACGGAGGCTCGTCTGCAGGGGGTATGACTGCACGGCCCGAAGGCAAACGCACACGAGTGCCGCTGCATGTAAGGCCTCAATGACGCTCTCAAGTGCCTGGGCAGGGTCGTGTCCTGCTGCTCTAAAGTGCAGAAGCTCTCCAAGAAGGAACTAAAGACGATAAAGACGAGTCCTGGTGGAGACGCCGTGTGCGGAAACAAGGCCCCCGCATCACTGTCTTCGTCCGTATGCTGTACCGCAGACTGTGAGCTAGTTGGCTGACTGCTTGGTCTTGATCCCCAGACCTTCCTGCCCGACGTCAGGAAGCGGCGTGTCATGCACACGTAGCCATGGCCCCCCTCCACACAGCAGCCTACTTGTACCAGGGCACAGGGCTCCTCAGCCCACCCTGGGGTACAGTGCACAGCGTCCAGGTGTCCCACGTTAAACAGGAGCCACAGGCTGACACGTTTATATAGCTTTGAACACCTAGAGACATTTTTCAACAAGCAGTTTACAGTGGATAAACCTCAGAAATAATTACTCTGTTGAGATCCTGCGTGACAGTGTGTTCAGCTGTGGAAACGCTTCGCGTCCTGTGCTGCTCACACACCATGCATGTGTTCATCACAGACAAACAGGCTGTCATTTGGGCATATTAACAGTAAACATGTGATAGCTGAACCAGGCAGCCAAAATGCAATGCTGACTTTAATGGGTCTTTACCACAGTATTTTTCCTGTCACAGGCCCTATGAGCTCACAGCACTGCAAATGTGGTTTTCTCCAGGTATGAAAACTGACTGCCTGTGTTTCAGTTTCCCAAAAGCGCAACATCAGCCACATCCCTGTTAAGGACACACTGCTGCTTCTCTTTACTCAGGTCTTGCCTCTCAGTGTCTGTGGCTGTTTCTCTATGATGGTCCTGAGAGGAGAAGGTGATTGAGGAGGATGGCTTCCCCTCTTCTCACCCATAAGATCTGCAGTCCTGGTTCTTTGCTAGAAGACACACAACATTAGGTGGATGCATCGCTAACAACTTTTGGAATTAAAGCCAGGTGATTGTGAAACTGTGTGTGTAAACTGTGCACTTGTGTCCTTTTGCAATGACAGAACTGCAGCTCATGACACTTTGTTACACATCTTTGAAGACCACAGGTTTTTCCATCCAGCTCTGCTCATCAGTGTGTATTCCTAAGGGACTGCTCTTCATGTAAATATTTATGTATGTTATCATTGGAGGAATAAGGTTAACACTAACATAGTTCCATCCATGAATGAATCTGTAAAAGCATTATGTTTTTTGGAAAGTTTGTCAAGGTATTCAAAGCTCTGGCCAGTAGACAGTCTGTCACACATCATGGTAACATTCTCATCGGAGGAATCTTCTTCAGGACAGGGGTGCTTGCTACTAAGTTTTCAATGTAAGGTTTGTACACTTACAGTGATTGACCTATTTATACAGAAGGGTAATTTTTACTGTATCAGGTCAAGGTAAGTACCTCCATCAAGGGTACTGTGTGTTTGTCCGTCGTTGTCGACGAAGACAATCTAGTCAGACTGGGGTAGGGGCGGGGGTGTGTTGTGTGTGCGCAGATGGCCGATTAGACTGATTTGCACATGAAATGTTCTCTGACACTGCGGACATGTGATTGTACCATTTTGTTGGGAACGAGCGCCTCGAGCTTTCCGTTCCTGTCGTTTTTGCATGGTTAAAGTTGTTCTATTAGCTTCATACAACACAGCGCCTTTATGTATAGAGGTGCGCCATCTCGTTCTGTTCTTTGCAGATTCTTCCCAACTATCCGTGTCAATGCCAAATGCCTTTATGAACAATTTGAGTGTATCCTTGAATCGCTTCTTCTGACCACCTCTAGCTAGGTTGCCTCGGGATAGCTTGCTATAGAAGAGTCATTTCAAGGGTACTACAGCAGGCCATACAGCAGCTCTAAACACTGTACCACCTGGGGACCCCAGGGGAGATCCACGAAGTCAGAGTTTGTACGGAGAGACACAATGCATACGGACCATCCTCTTGGAGAACGTGCCACTCCTCTACAGCACCCAGAGATCATCCTAAACCTGAAGGAGTTCCACAGCAGAAAGTCACATCCCTCCAGAGGGTTACCCTTCAACAAGAGGCAAAGAAGCTCCACCTATGAGGAGGGACAGGAAACCCCGAGATGCCCATGGAGTCAGCAGCACTTCCTTCGCTGAGGACCAGCTTACCTTCTGTGTTACCTACTGTTAACACTTATTAGCCCATTTCAGCAGGCGCCATTTTCCCTTCCTTCAGCATCCCGATGAGGCTGGCTGCCAACCTACATTGCGCACGCACGCACGCACAGAGCTTAGCAACAAACTACACAGGTCCAGCTTTTAAAAGTGACTGCCTTCTAACTGCTGGCAGTCCTGAACCACACGGAACCCTGTTTATCTTGGAAATTCGGACATAACTCAGTGATCCAGACAGAGTTCAACAGGAGGGCAGATTAAACAGAGATAAAGGCCTGTTAGCTAAACAATGACAGTTGGTGCTAAATAAAGGACATGACCATAAGTTCATAACCTACACAGTAAATGTGACTCAGTCTTCATAAATTGACTGTCTAATGATAAACAGCAAGGTTAACAGCAAGGTTATTTTTAAGAATTGTCGATCCTACTGCCATTCTAACTCATGCTGCAAAAAGTGGAGTTTCATATTTGCTTCTGTTGAAAAGATTTACTATTGGCTGACCGGAAAGGCCGAATGCGGCTGTGTCGGGGGGCTGTGCCCCCTCTGGGTCCAGGGCCAGAGCTGGAGCCCCGGGAGGGTGTGTACACAGACAGCAAAGAGAATTTGTCATATTCCCAGCAGGGATTAATAAAATACCATCCAGTCCTATGCAAGAAGCTTGCTAGTCTTAGAAAGGAGGGGACCTTATGGCTCAGATTTCTACAAAAGACTTTATGAACAAAAGGTCATTTACAGTAAAACAAGAAATGACAGTTCATGCCTGAAGTGATGGATCGCTGTCTTTGAGTGAAGACACAATGTCTGCAGGTGTTCAGGTCACAACCGCATGATGCTCACAGTGCTCATATGTGCCGTTAACACATACTTGACACGGGACTTGAACTAAACTAGTGGAAAGAAGGTGAACCAGCAGACAGTGCAGTGCTCAAGGACTGGAGTCTCCTGTGAATTACACATTTCAGAGCAAGTACATCAAGGTATGCTAATAAAAACAGATTCATGCTTAAAAATATCTTCACTTTGATAAATACAATTTTTACATTTTTCAGAGGTGTTGAACTACAGCATACATGCAATATATGTGAACTAGTCTATTTTATCAACCTGCTTCATGCTGTGCAACTACATCTAATGCAATAAATCCATTTACACTTCCCTAAACAGCAGCGTACACCTTGCATCATGCTGCCCGGTCACAAATTAATGACCTGAGGCTTTTATTTTTGTGACCCTGCAAACCATTGAAATAATTTTCATGGCTGCAGCCACAAGTTGGGCATCGCCCCCTACAGGCAGTGAGGAGAGTCCTACAAACACTAACTTTTCAAAGCAGTCAAAGACATTAATAGTTTGGTCATGTTCTGGTATGAAAATTAATTCTTATAAAATACTGCTAAATCTGGGATGCGGTGGCGCAGTGGGTTGGACCGGATCCTGCTCTCCGGTGGGTCTGGGGTTTGAGTCCCGCTTGGGGTGCCTTGCGACGGACTGGCGTCCCATCCTGGATGTGTCCCCTCCCCCTCCGGCCTTACGCCCTGTGTTGCCGGGTAGGCTCTGGTTCCCCGCGACCCCGTATGGGCCAAGCGGTTCAGAAAATGTGTGCGCGTACTGCTCAATCCTTAAAACTCACTTCTCCAGGCACAGGTGACTTTTGGACCAACAAACAGGAAAATACAAAACATTTATGTGGGTGCACATATGCACAAGTTACATGTATATGCATTGATGAGATGTGGAAGGTCCTCTGGTACACTTTAAAGTCTCGCAAAAACTTGGGAGGAGTTAATCTGGTAAAACCTCTGAGTGCTAAAACACCGGACACATCGACGTACCCAGGCCTGGTTAAAGTGCAGTGCTTCATCTCCCAGCAAGGGAAACAGCTCAGACTGAATTCACAAAACAGAGTGTGTGCAGGAAGACCTTTTGGTTTTGTTTTGTGTTTGTAGTTCTGCTTATTCACTGCCTTTCTGACTGTTCCATCAGTTCGGATTGCGCGCCTGCTGACCTCCACCTCAGGAAGTGGCGAAGCTTCTGTTGATTACGAGACACTCTCGCCCTTGGGGACAAAGTCACAGCTCTCACGCTGGATCGCTGATGTGTCAGACTTCCTCTTGAAGAAGCCCACCTGCCAACGAACGCGAACTGCTGTCAGTTTGTTTCACCGACCAATTACAAGGAACTTGGAACTTCATAGATGAAGTGGTCAAAAACGGTAAGCAGCCAGTGAGGACACAGTCACTTATATTGTCAAGCGTCACGAAGCCCACCTTCCAGAGGCAGAATATTATTGCAGACAAAATAAGCAGACCGAGGCCCAGGCTGACTGTAATGATGAATAGAGCCACCTCCTCCCACAGTCTTTGGCTGTAGTAGGCCTCCAAGACCACCTGAGAAGCCAGGGGAAGAGACATGTTGCTGAAAGAAAAGACAGCTCAGTAGAGCACAGGGACAAAGAAGCCCCCGCTTACCTTGGCATAGGAAACCTCCTTTAGTGGCAGAGTGTAAGGGTCCACCTTGGGAGTTACCCTAGCAACACTGTTCAGCTGCATAACTCCTTCCCTCCCCTGGGAAAAAAACAGGAAAGAGTCTTCGTTGCAGCCTCATGCTAATAGCCCTTCCTTTGATACATTAATCAGCATTTCATTTCCACATTTTTTTTTTTTTTTTTTTTTACACACTTGCTTTTTTCGCATGTGCAACTCTGCATCTGAAATACAACTTTTGGAACATGACTCTGCAACCATCTCATGACATGATTCATTTTTCATCCACTGCTGCCATTTTTCCCCAAAGTAGCATTAGTACTACAACACTACATAGGTGTTGTAAAAGGTAGCTGCAAGAGCCTCACTGGTGAAATGTCCAGAACAGCAGGGTTCAGCTCCGCCTCGATGGTTATTGTAGCTTGCTCCCCAATATGCAGGTCCACCAGTTCGCATACGATGTACCAGCACAACGGATCTCTCCTCATGCAGTACTGGGGTGGGAGAGAACACCAGAACAATTCACAATTCACCAAAACAACTCAAAACAATTACAATCTTTTGCACTTTTTCCACTCATATTTTACCATTTTGCGTTTCTTTGTCTTTGATAAGAAAAAGAAGAGGTTATTGAAGAAACTGGGCCTTTGCACTGTGCAGTCAGCGGTGGTGATGTTGGGGGAATAAGTGGGATAACAATGGCCATTGGAAGACTGAAAAGGAGAGAAAAAGTTAAATATATGCAGCAGGCTAAATGCAGCTAAGACAGAGTGACTTCTTAAAGAAAATTTAAATATTTAAAAAAAAATGTAGGAAAGTACTGTTTAAAGTGAGATCCAAATATTAATGGAAATGAATTGATGAAGATAGGAATGATCCTCATTTTCTGTTTAATACCATCCTAAATTTTACTTGTACTAATTTAGGTAATGTAACTATTATCTCTCTCTCTCACACACACACACACACACACACACACACACACACACACACACACACACACACACACTCTCTGACTGAAGCCGCTTGTCCCGAGCGGGGTCATGGCAAACCGGAGCCTAACCCGGCAACGCAGGGTGCTGGCTAGGGGGGGAAGGGGAGACGCACCCAGGTCGGGACACCAGTCTGCTGGAAGTCACCCCAAATGGGACTCGAACCCCAGACCCACCAGAGAGCAGACACAGGCCAAACCTGCTGCACCACCCCCCATTTATATTACTGATGATGTATTTATTTACATTTACATATATTTTGATCTCTTAGGTACATGTAATGTGTAAATGTTCATGCTGTATAACTTGCATATCATAACTGCTGAATAATGGATAAACACACACATACTTGTATAATGTAAATGCTTAAAAAACAAAAAAAATTGTGATTAGGAATCGTCGATAATTTGGACAAACCTTCATGCAGCTACTTATGTGATGTAAATTAGTTCATATAATGGAAAGTAAATTAACTGTGGTTTAGAATCACACATCTGCATCTAAGTCAAGTCTCTTTCTGTTGACATAATGCAGACATTGTATTGCCTGTGAGATGTAGGTCGCTTTGGAGAAAGGGATCTGCTGAATGAATACATCTAGATGTAAATTTATTTAGCAAATTTTAAAGTATAAGATGGTGTATTAGTAACATTTCTTCTTTCAATGCTGGTAAAACTGAAGTATTTCAGGTGGGTGGTGGTACTGCAACCCAAGACCTAATCACATCAGTCTTTACTACTCAGATTGAATTTCAACGGCACGGAATGTGATTAACATGAGTGTTTTACTGGACACAAACCTGTAATTTGTGTGTCATGTGGCTACACTGACTAAGTTACGTTTCCTTCAGTTTTTAAATATAACTAAACCAGGGAGGTTTTTACGTAGACAGGATGCCGAGAAACTGTTTCACGCTTTTGTTTCGAGCAAGATTGACTATTGTAACGCTCTGTTATGTGTCCCGACCAACTGTATCCTGGTTACAGTTAATACAGAATGCTGATGCTGCTAGAATTGTTGCAAGAACTAGGAAGTACAGCTGAAGTTTTTTGTATTCCTTTCCTCGCTTGTCAGCTGACTGACTTTATAGCTTTACTAGCTGGTATACTTCTTAGTCATTAAATGTATTTGTTTATGCTGTGCCTCTTCCTTCTTCGTTCAGTGCTCTATGTCTATGTGAGAAAAGCACTCTAAAAATACTGTAAACTGAACTGAACTGAAGGAGGTATGATTACCCTGCTGATATGATATGGTTTGTCACAAAACCTCTTGTGTCTCGTCTGAAATCTAGCTTCCGTAAACCGACAGTCGGGTCCTTACCTCTGCTCTGATAATGGAAAGAAGTCTGTGGGGATAAGGGGCCAAAGTTTTTGGAACATCAATGTCTACTCTAGTGTCAGGAGCTCGGCTTGGACCAACATTCTGAATCTGTAAACAAAGATAAGAGTCAAAACATTATTTCCATGTTTAGGGTCACGACTTATTTGCCCACTTACTCTTCTAAAGCTGATCAAGAAGGTAAAACACACTCATCCCCTGATATTCGTTGTTCTAATATTTGGTTTTTCACGCATTTACTCCATCTACATTATCCAGTATGGGCTGGGACATTTAGTATAGCGCAGTAAACAGACAGTTTTGGAAATCTGTACAGCTGTATGAGAGAGACTGACAGACACACCGCATGCTGTCCAGCAATCTATGGTCTGGCATGTACGAACGTGGCCACTCCCACCGTTGGAGGTTCTGCTGATGTTATTTAAGTGGACAGTCAGCAGACAGGAGTGGTTTGCTCTGAAGTGGTGCAATTGGTGTGGATGCAGATGCTGCCTGATGCTCTGGATTTATGGCCCATTTATATGACGCTCTTCCAGTTTTTATATTTTTGAAAAAGAACCCCATCAGTCCACTCTGTCGGATGAGCAGCAAATCAGCAGCCCAGACGCTGAGCTGACTACAGTTGGCGTATGGTTTGCAGGTTTTCACGCCTTCATTTTGCTCGGTAAGGTAGAAGCAATGTGTGACAACATGTCCACTACATGCATGAGACTTCAGACAAAGCAGACGCGAGCGATTGTTATGTCTTCGGAGACTTTTCCAGCAAGGTACTGCTCCAGGTGAGCTGTCCATTCTGCTTTTTTCTGGCTGAACGTTGACTTTCTGAATGCTCTTGTGCTTGGCTGGTTGTAGTAATCACTTGTCCCGGTGTCTTCTACCACAGCTTTGTTGTATGTCTGTTGCTCTGGGTAGTTAAGAGCAAGAGCCATTCAAATTCAACTCAGTGTAACCACTGTGCAGGTTTTCTTCATAAGGGAGGATGTGAATTTGGTTTAAGTTTGTATGATTGTTACACACGGCTTCAGGCTGCAAACAGAGAGCGTGAGGGAGAAAAAAAAAAAAAAAAAAAAATCTGCACATTGAGGTGGATTCAAACCTACACCCTACTAAGCAGCTCAAGAGCTGAGAGGCACTGGCATACCCATAGTGGCACTTGGCTACTGTTGCTCGACTTCCTTTGGTTTAAAAGTTTTTAATCTACCCTTTCAGTGTGAAACTTCATTGAAAGCGGCAGGTACCTTAAATGGTAACAAAGGGTTGTAGGTTGAAAGCTTCTGGTTCACACCAAGCTACCTAGAATGTTGTACTTACCCTAAAATTGCTGCAAAAACACCAAACTGTGTAAAAGGATGGATACAGAAAGTTGCTTAGGAAACAAATTAATCACTTTGCAGAAGACACTATTAAACATGTACAGTTCTAGGACGAAAGTATTGAAAGATAGTGTTGTGAAAATATGAGTACTGTGACCCAACCCACCCCAAACACATTACATTTACATTTATTTATTATGCAGATGCTTTTCTCCAAAGCAACTTCCAGTGAACTCTATGTTGTGTCATCAGCCCACACACCTTATTCACCAAGGTAACTTACACTGCTAGATACACTACTCACACTGGGTCACTTATTCATACATCAGTGGAACACACACACACACACACACACACACACACACACACACACACACACACACACACACACACACTCTCTATGTCACTCACACACTATAGGGAACCTGAACAACATGTCTTTGGACTGTGGGAGGAAACCCACACAGACACGGGGAGAACATGCAAACTTCACATAGGCGCTGTGCCACCGTGCCGCCCCACACACACACTGATATGTTCCAAGATCATGCTGGTGCTTCAAGTACAGTAGTACCTTTGAGAGGTTTAGATGGGTTTACCTGGAAGGTGTAATTAAACCTCAGCATAGAACAGTCTACAGTCTCCTGATCTCCAAACACAAATGATGATGGTGAAACTGAGCTACAAGGGAAAGGCAATGAAAGTGAAGACATTCAGCTGTACAAAGCAATGAAGATTTCGGTATAAGAAGATCTTTGGAATAAACACGGCTTCTGTTCTCTTACACTTCAGGGCATCTAATCAGTGCCTATTGCGTAAAGTCACAAAACTTCAGAAAATAGTTGTTTATCTGTGTAATTAAGAGATTAATAGTTACCCTTGAACATTTAGGTCAACGCCATATCTCAGTGGCAACTTTAGGCTGGCTGAATTGTCGTGGAGAAACTCTTCATTTTCAAAATTCTCACTGATAAAGAAAACAAGAACCCGGTGAACACAGAACCACAATAAAGAGTAAATAATGTGATGTCAGTTTAATTACCAGAGAAGCACATAGTTCTCATCTCAAAATTCCAGCCATGCTGAACCTGGCTGGTCAAATCAAAGAAGATTTTGAAAGTCACCAGGTTGCATTGATCACTATGATATGGTCTCCTGCATTGCTGCTCAGATTCACATCTAGCAGAAAGCTGACATTTATCTGAGAGAGAGAGAGAGAGAGAGAGAGAGATGCAAATTAATTTAACAGAAACATACAGATACAAAAACATACGTCAAACATAGGGTTTCCTTTCAAAGTTATGGCATAAATACTGCATTTCTTGCAGTACTGAAATTAGGCATTGTAATAGAAAATTAGACTTAAAGGACACACAGAAACCAGTTTTTCCAAAGGTGTATCACACCTTTGCCAGAGACTGGATGTACAGATTTTCCACGTTGCAGTCAAGCCCCACAATGACCCTTTCTTCCTCTGCAGCCTCACAGTTCACACGGACATTCTCCTGAAACAGACCATTCAAATACTCTCAGCCAGCTGCCTCCACTCACCGCCTCTTAGGTCACATAAGGAGATACTTACTGCTACCTGCACCTTCACAAAGTAGATGTTGCTGGGAAACCTAAGGTGGAGTTTTGGGAGGAATGCCTCATCACCTGCATTGGCCAGCACCACATTCAGCAAGATGTTCTTGCCACTCCCCAGCGCTAGGTACGACAGATTGGCATGTGTGCTGCAAGACCAATGGGGAAAGCAGTTACTTATTGAGCAGGATTTGTACATGGCGCAAGAGACACTGGGGAGAAGCAGAAAGGTGGATTACTCACTGTGGCAACACCAGGTGTGCCACCACCTGCAGGTTGGGTGAGCAGTTGGAAAACAGGCAGTGTCGAGCAAACTCCGTCTGTTGGCGAACACAATATGGACCACAGGATAACTGGACCAGCCACTACGTTTCACACTACAAAAAAGTACTCTGTGCAGAAGTGGCCAACCTTGTTTCCCACTGTGTTGCTTTGCCATCCTGACTGCTGCAAGAGGGGTGCGAGGAGGGGCAGTTTGGTAGGTCCTCCATGGAGCGGAGTATGAACTCCTGGTGCATACCGCAGCTCAAAGTGAACTGGGGTGAAGATGTCCCGTGTGTCTGTCTGCATGGAAAACAAGAAATGCATCTCTAAAGCAAATGGTGTGGTGTAGTAGCACTTAAATCATTACAGCAGATTCAACATGTACCATTTTTACACAGCAACCAACATAAATTTGGAATGTTATTAGTTTATCCATACAACCAGTTGATATACAAGTATAGTGAGCTTATCAACTATATCACACTCCAGTGTCCAAAATGTACAACTGCTGGGAAATTTCTAACACTGCAGAAAATCAGGTACTTTAACCTAAAGTTCATCATAGCAGCCTATGAATGGAACCCCTGTTGATGATCACTTGACCCCATCACCCCCCCAGCACTTACCAGCAAGAGCGCCTTGTGCCTAACACAGGTGTGCTTGCCACGGTGGAAGCCAACCCGGCCCACAGCCACGCCCAAATTCCCATTCCCAGGGAAGTAGAACCGGGAGGAAAGACCATCTTTGCGTTTCACATCAGCAGTCAGATTATATAGAATTTCTGCCCATGTAGATAACAGAAATTCAAGGTGAAACTAATTTAGATTTACTGAAAACTGCTTACTGTGACTGAGCTACTCACTCTTCTGTGGCCCACCATTCAAATTTAAAATCCATTATAAGAGGTTTCTTTGTCATGTTTACAATCCTCTTGTGAAGATGAAGTAGGTATGTGTAAATGTATGTGGCACAGTGGACAAGATTATGTGAACCAGGACATCAAGTTATTAGCAGCTAACTACAATGCTATAAATAGCTTTAAATTGATTTAAAAGCCTTTTAATCAAGAATGCCCAGGAAAGCCAGGGAGCCGCTGGCACTTGGATCCCAGAGGTTTTTCCCCTCCCTTCACTTTTAGCTGGGCGTTTTTCGTTCCTTTCCTCCATGGCCAGTAGCCTTACTTACATCTTTAATAATTCCATGGTTACTGCAGTAATTTAATGTTTAGCCAACTATTTATCTTATGCCTTTGTTCAGTGCTCTGTGTCACTGTGAGTAGAGTGTTTTATAAAAATAAACTGAATTGAATCAAAATAAGAGGCAACAACTATGATTTAAAATTTGCTTTCAGAAATGATTTCATTAAAATACTGCCTGTTTAAACATATGTCCATGTATAGAATTTCAAGGAAGTGATGAGGTGGAGGGTCCCTACCTATGAGCCCATCAATGCTTTTTCCTTGTATGCGGAAGCAGACTGCAGCGTTGACACATGCAGCAAGACGGCCTCCTTCTGTACACTGCGGGTGGCTGAGGTTCACACTCAGTGGCAACAGCACAGATGCTTGGACCTGCACGACTGCACGTGTCCTGCAGGAGGCGACACGATCTCAGTCATCTGTCAGAACCCATTTATCATTGGGCCAGCCTACAGTGTGACATCAATACAGTCTAAGTAACAATCATTACAACAGAAAGACAACAACAACAAAAAACAACAATGGTAATAAAAACAAATTAATACTGGATACCTGAGGAGAAAGACAGCTTAGAAGGTTGTAATGATTCTTGAATCAAAAAGAATGCATTCAGACTTTTCTACTTTTGTGTCCCATTTTCCACCCCATCTCATGATTCTGACCTCACCTCAGCACCACAGCTGAATCGGACAGGAAGGCTCCCACTGCAACATCTGTGGGGGAAAACGAGGAAAAAAGCTGCATGTTATTCACTAGGAGAAAGCCCTTTTGGTTTAGGAACCCACCCTGCTGCTGGACTGGGGTCAGAGGAGTCATCGCTGTGCATGGTGCCAAGCCACCCACTCCACAAGCTCTCTCTCTTCAGCCAAAAGTACCTTTCTATTGCTTTTCCCTGGTAACATGTTCACTCCAAATATGCCACCATGTAATCACGTGGAATCACATGGAACACTTTTTTTTTTTTTTTTCCGATCTATACCTCCTCCCTCGGCCTGGTCATACCCTCCCATGGAATCAAATACCACTGCTACGCTGATGATACCCAGCTCTTCCTCTCCTTTCCACCTGGAGCATCAGACATTTCTGCATGGATGTCAGATCACCACCTACAACTCAACCTCTCCAGAACAGAGATTCTTCACCTCCCAGCTGGACTGTCCTCCTGTCATGATCTATCTGTCAAATGGGACAACTCACACATTTTGCTGACCCCCTCAGCTAAGAGTCTGGGACCAACGATTGACTCAAGTCTGTCCTTCTCTCAGCACATCGAAGCCACAACCCGGACCTGCAGATGCATCCTGCATAACATTCGCAGGATCGGTCCTTACCTTACAACTGACTCTGCCCAACTACTTGTACAGGCCATGGTGCCGTCCTGTCTGGATACTGCAACTCTCTCCTGTGTGGCCTTCCTGCTACTGCCATCAAACCTCTACAGCTGATACCTGCGAATGCTTCGCCAAATCAAACGCAACTCGGGCAGCAGCAGCGTTCTGTATCTCCTCTACCCATTTCTCTGCACCGGTTTCTTATAACTGCCTGGACCAAATGTAAGACTCCGGTTATGGTCTACAAAAGCATCAACAGAACTGCTCCCAGATATCTACAAGACTTGATCAACTGCTACACCCCAACCAGACCGGTTCACTTGTGTACTTCTGCCCACTTGGTGGTCCCACGCACAAAAGGTAATGTCACGCCCTCCACCACAGTAACGAGCAACACCTGCAGCTGAACAGGGTCCGGGCACATAAAAGGACATCCCGGACCGCAGGAAGTTGCGGAACCTCGTTCAGCCTGGCTTCTCACTCGTGCTTCTTGTTATTGATCTCCTGACCTTCCTGCTCCTCGGTTACGACTTTCTGGTTTGCCACGACTTCGACTGTTTTCCTGGACAACGACTCTCGGATTTGCCCTTCGGATTCTGTTCACAGATCGGTGACCCTTTTGCCTGTTTTTCCTGACCATGTCTAATAGATTGCCCCTTGACTCCGCTTCCTGTGCTTTGCACTTGGGTCCGATGCATCCGTGCCGGAAGGACATCATGACAGGTAAGGCACGAAGGTTCTCAGTTCTGGCTCCTTTGTGGTGAAACGACCTTACCCTCTCACTCAGAACTGCTGAATCTTTGTCCACATTTAAAAAAGGTCTGAAAACTCACCTCTCCCACACTCACTTTGTCCGTGGTCTCTCAAGCTCATGTATGGTGTAAATGTTCATGCACCATAACTTTATGATCATGTGCAAATAAGCCTTTACACAGCTGCTACTCCTGTATTGCATGTAAATGCTTGTGAACCTTTTTTAAAATTGTAGGAAGGTGATCAGGAATCATCTGAGTTTTATGCACCTACTCGTGCGATGAACATCGGTGCATAAAGTGGAAAGAAGCAAACTAAGTTTACTTAATCACGTCTGCAACTGTTTCTCTTTCTCCTGTTGTAATGAACAAATTGTATTTCTCTGAGAAATACAATTGCTTTGGAAAAAAGCATCTGCTAAATGAGTAAATGTTAAGCACTTGCAGTAAGACATCCCACAACAATGAACTCACTGATGGGAGTCATCTTCCCTAGTCAATACATCAGTTACTCAAGCATTTGTACTGGAACTGAATATTAAGAAAAGCACACATTTTCCATAAAATAAAAAACATTAACTACATTATGACACATTTGCTGTTATTTTGACTTTAACAGATTACAGCACTACCTTTCTTATGCTCATCAGGACATCCTGCTGTTTCTAAAGTAAAAATGACCAGAAGAGTGATGATAGGGCAAGTTACTGACCTCCAGCATTGTGCACCGGATTCGTACATTTCACAATGAAAACCAGCATGCTGACCTACTGATCAATATTATTCCACAATTTCCGAGCCGTGACAAATAAAATGTAAAACATACATACCAGGGTAACCATTGCCGTCGACATCGATACCTCCAGACACTGCCTGTCCGAACATTTTCAAACCTAGTGCTTTCCCTGCAATTCTCTACGTAGAAAAACGACAAGAAGGATACAGATACAAATACTGTGAACATGGTTTGTGTAGGTGTAGGTTATAACATAGTTTTCAGGGAAAAGAAAGACTATTAAGATGTTAATAACACCTGACTCAGTAATTGGGTCCTTGTCACAAACCAGCTAAAAACTGGCTGTCTCTGTACCACAAAGGAAGTCTTGGCATTCATCACAGTACCTGCCAGGCTCCTTCAGTGGGAGAAGAACAGGACCCCCATCAGGTGCAGAGAACTTGGCCCTCCTAGGGAGTTACCTGAGAGAAGGTTCTGGAGATCCCTGTCCTCCTCCCATTGTAGATGTAAAGAGCTCCCTGTTGCTCCTCCTCCTGTGGTGCCCCAACTGCCACATCTGAAATGCGTTTATGGTGGCAGTTTGTGACACACTTACTCAAAGTTACTATAATTATATAGGTAATATATTAATTGGAAAAAGTTTTACTGAGAAACACAGGATTAAAAATTCAGGAACTGCTGTTAAGTGACAATAAGTTACACCACAGCAGTTTGGTTATTTAGACTTGAACCTGCAATCCACAAGTATAGCAACTTATCTATTAAATCACCTTCCTGTGTGTTCCAATGTCTCAAAGTCTCAACTGGCAGCCCACCTCATTTATCACAGCTAAATGAAGAGAGTAAACCAGTAACATCTTCAGAACATTTAGACCCATTTACCTGGAAAGCCGTCGTCATCGATGTCTCCCAGATTTGCTATGGTTTCCCCGAACCTGGCAGCATAAGAGTTGCTCCCCTCCAACGTGAACTCCTGCTCACTCATGTCAGCCTGGAGGAAATACAGCCACATGACTGATGTAAAGTGTGACTAATGACTTTTTTTTTTATTAAAAATAAATTTAAAAAAAAATTCAAAAAGACATGAGCAGCAGTCACAAAATGAATTATTCTACTATTGTACCATTGTCATGATGTAGTTGGGCTTATTCTTGGAATGCATGTGCCATGTTCTTGCTCATCATCAGTAAAACAAAGACAACATAAGAGAATGTATCACACTGCATGCAACAGTCAATTAAATCTGTTGTACATTTACATTTTAGTTGCTTGTTTTTTATTAATTAAACCTAAGTTCAAAAACAAGAAGCTGATGTCAAATTTGGAGTCACTGCGCACAAGTAACATGGAAAAAAGGATGAAACGCCAAACAAACTGTTTGTGTGTAATCAATGGGTTCCACGCAGGAAAAGGCTGCTGATGTTTTCTGCGAGTCTCTCTGTTGTCACATTTATAGTGCAGCGATCAATCACATAGTGCCAGCTGCACCATTCAGCTCACACCTTGAGAAAACAAGAACTGAGGCAGTGGCAAGGACCACACTGGCGTCACAACAGAAGCAGCGAGGGTCACTCACAGCTCCCAGGTTCATGTAGACATACACTCGTCCTTCCTCCCTCACAGAGCTGTACATGGGCGCTCCCACCAGCAGGTCTGAGAGACCATCCGAGTTCAGGTCGACAGCACAGACGTTTGAGCCAAAGTAGGAACCCAGCTGACGGCAGGATGCAGTCTTGTTAATAATGTCACAGCAGCAAGCCAGTTCAACATGTGTAATATGTGGCCACACACTGAATCACATGTATCCTGTAACAGCACATAATTATCCCAGCTCTCATAAACCATGCAGTCTCACATGGGATCCTGTGCACAAAGAAAGGAAACAAAGGATCACACACCAACCTTCTTGCCCTTTGCCTCAAAGATGATCTCCAGATTTGGTGGTTCAACTTTAAATATATATGCCTGGGAAAGAGACAAACAAGATTCCATGTCAGTAAAAACCACATTTCACAGTTAACTCCTGTGGACCGCACATCCTGATCAGATGCACTTTTCTTTCACTGGCCATTGGGCTATCATTTTGAATTCAGTGCCAACTGGCGTGCAACTGCATCCCAGTATGCGGAGAGCCTTAGACAACGCTTTACATGGAAAGTTTTAAAGGCTTAATTTCAACATGTACAAACAGGAGGCAGAGTCACTTACTTTACCCATCTGCCCATGCTGGGGGGCCCCTCCCACAACTTCAGTTGTGTTGGGGTGTCTGAAGTGACCAGCGGCCACAGAGTATCCTGC
Source organism: Scleropages formosus (assembly GCF_900964775.1). NCBI lineage: Eukaryota > Metazoa > Chordata > Actinopteri > Osteoglossiformes > Osteoglossidae > Scleropages > Scleropages formosus. The sequence goes on from NC_041817.1 coordinate 29,640,030, forward strand.
GAGGGAAAACCAGCATCCGGTCAATATTACAGCAGTGTTCTAGCCACTTGTGTCTGGCATACAGAGAGGTGATGATATACCTAGATAGCTCCCATGGAGAACGATGTTATCATTGTCCAGGTAGGCTGATGGCTGGTGGCTGGACATGTTGTAGACCAGAACCGAACCAGTCCAATAAGAGGTCCCAGGTGCTCCCATCACCACTAAGTCCTGTTTACACAGATGTGTGTGACAAACCAGTATATCCAGCTAAAACACTTTATATTGCACCTCACTTAGTGAGGAGAGCATAAAACAGAGCAATTCAATGAGATAGTCCTCTCAATGGTACAGTAGCAGTATAGTATTTCTCCTTTTTTTTTTCCCCCCCAACTCAAAGACACAAATAAGTTAGTACCTGAGTGAGGAAGCTGGATATACCAGCCTGACAAGACCCATAGTCTTCACCAAATTTGCGATGGTGATCTAAGAATCCAAAAGGAAATGCAAATGTGGAACATATATCTCTTTTCAGGACAGAGGTTTGAGAGTGCAGCTTCTGTGTTCACCATGAAGTCTGGCCCTCAACCCCACTCTGGGCGCAAACGTACAAACAGCACCAGTGGAACATGTCGACCCCTGACTCACCCCACAGCGATTTATGAACACCTTGAAGCCCAAGTGCACGATGCTGAACCTGAACTCACGAGTCACTGTGTCCTCTAACATACAACCTAATTTTCCATCATCGCTCGGAACGTGGTCATGTGAAATCTGTTAATCAACAGCTCAAACTAAACAAAAATATCCTTGTAAAAGCCGAAGCAGATAACATTTTAATAAATGTACCTCTATAGCACGGAATAAAGCGTCTGGACTGTATCAAATCCGGCTCTAGCTGGTAGCAAATGCCATGTGGTAGCTTGTGTAGCTTTTCTCTCTTGGAGTAGAACACATTTTTCCACCGATGTCCACAGGTCTGAAAGCCGGAGTAGACTTCTTACACCCATCAACACAACAATTGCACCACAAAGCAGCAGTCAGTGCAATCCCGTGCTGACAGAGGATGATGTCCATCTGCCATGACGATCGAGACGTTCCATGCAGAGCTGGGGATCCAAGATGCCATTTACCAACAATATCATTATTACTTGTTACACACTGGCTTACAATTGTTACTTTCTAGAATGCCCAGGAGGGGTGGGCAACCACTGGCCTGTGGACCCCCAGAGGTTTTTTTTTTTTTCCCCCCCCTCCCTCAACTTTCAGTTGGGAGTTTTTGTTCCTTTCCCCAGTGGCCAGTAGGTATAATTATAGCTCTATAATAAGTTCTTCATTATGATAGCCATTAGTTGACCATCTTCTTTGTTTGTATCTGTTTTTCTTGCGTTATGCCTGTGTTAAAGTGCTCTGTGTCGCTGTGTGAGAAGAACGCTCTACAAAAATAAATTGAATAAACTGAATATACTCTCAAACCAAATGCTTCCTTACACGTAATTCGGCAATAATTCAGCAACAAGCAATCTGGCCAACGAGCTGATGGACCATAACTTTGTGAGCAACATTCACGTGGTTGACCTTACCAACACCCGGCCGTCCCTGCGGTCTCCGGACAGACTCACTCCGAGCCACTGACTGTCGTACTCCGCAGCGCACGTTCTCCCGCAGCCAGCGTCATTGCTGTTGATCCCTGCAACATCAGCCGAACGCAGAGCAGGTCAGCGGCCGGTCCTGGCCGGATATACAGCGTCCACCACGCTGCCAAGAGAAGTCCCTATGTCCTTTGTGCCGTTTCCATCTGCCCATCTAACATCTGCGTTAATTGCGGACTTCAAAAACTGCAATTCGTAGCTGACCTTCAGTACAAGAAATCCACAGAGACACAAAACCTGAGCGTAAACAGTTCCAGTGCAGGAGAACTCTTGTCAGAGTGTGTCCCAGCTTACAATAAAAAAAATACCATGCTGCTGAGGGCTGCTCCATATGAAAGAAAGAAAGAGAAAGTGCAGGAAAACACAACTGTAAAATGTACCTTAAGAGACAGTAAAACCAGAAATATTGTAAGACAGCACAGCACAAAGGCAGCGCAGCACAGCTGAGAGCTCAGTGAGGGTAGATCTCAGTGCTGACCGACCGACCGACCGACCGACCGACCGACGGGACGATCGAACAACCGACCAACCGACCAACCGACTCATCAAGGAGGGAAGGAGGAGAAGGAGGAGGAGGAGGACTTTTAGAGCTGCCGCTCCACGTCCTGCTCCACGCGGGCAGAGAGGAACTACAGACCCATGTCCATCTGCTCACAGGGCTTCTCCCGGGGCACCTGGCACTTGAAGAGCGCGCCGGGATGCTTCACAGACGGGTTCGAGGGCCACGAGGACAGCGGGGCACCAGCCAGGAGCCTAAAGCAGGTAGTAGAGTTACTTTTTCAGACTGAGTGTGTGCGAGTGTGTGCGAGTGTGTGTGAGACGCCCAGCCAGGCGAGACAAGATCGGCCCCGCGTGCTTAAAACCACACGATGACGACCTGTCCGGTGCGCGAAAGACTGAAGCAACCGACGACTCGAGCGAGTTGAATTGACACAAAACTCTGAAGGACAAACACACACACACACAAGCAAACCAGGTGCAGAAGAAGAGGTGAAAGTGATGGAAGTGCAACACTGACTGAAGGCTCGAACCGAAGTCCCACCGAACGCTGGCGAGACGAGACACGTACCAGCAGCGACCCTCGAACGTGTGCAGCAGCACTGAGTAACCGAACCAGGAGCGCGCGGGACCGCGCACGGCGATGCGCGAGTCCACGTCCACGTTGTAGGAGGCCGTGAGCGCGCAGCCGCTCAGCAGGTGCACGCAGAGCAGCGGGAGGGTGAGGGAGCTCCGCGAAGAGCCGCTCAGTCCGCTCAGCCCGCTCGTGCGCGTCGCTCGCGTCGTTCCCATCTTGATCTCTTTCCCGCCAGTCAGTGTCACTGGCAGAGAGAGAGAGCGAGTGTGTCTCGCGCGGCCGGCCGGTCACACCTCCTCGGCTCGGGCTGTCGCTGGAGCCGCGCTTCTTCTTGCAATCACTTTTACTACCGCTTTACTTGGTTTTACACGACGAGCGATAGACGCCCGTCCCGTCTCACTTCAGAAAGCTTTCAAGAGCTCCGCGCGCGAGTCACCGCAGTCCGAACCCGGTCGCGCGAGAGCCGAAATAGCGCGGCAGACGCGGTAAATTTATCTGAAACGGAGGAGAAAATTGTCCATCGTCACGTCTTGTCACCACGCAGTGATGTAGACTGACTGGTACCAGCGAAGGTCACACGTGACTTTCCTACGTGTGTTGGTGTCGAATTTCACTTTGTATCTGTGTTTCTCAAAATTCCTCGTCTCCAGCTGAACACGAGCGAGCCCATCTGCCCAGCTGCTGCTCTACGTGTGTGTGTGGTGCGATGGGGGAGGTTTCAGGAGCACGTGTGGAGCAGAGGCAGGTACTGCTGAACAGGGCATTCGTGATGTTCACGCTTCCAAGAGCAGAAGGACTGTCCTTCCTGCCCAGTGGTGCCTGTGTGACCGCATCCTCAGGTCATAAGTGTTGGGATGATGATGATGATGATGATGATGAAGATGTCTGTGAGAAGTTTGTGGGATTTCTCTTTCGGGTCCCACTTGGGTTCCTCTGTGAGATGACAGGTCGGCCCATGGTGACCGTCTTCCCTCTGCAGCGTCCCACACATCCAGGCAACTCTTCCAGTTGAATTTCCTCACGCTGTTGATTTAATAAACTTTGTGTAGTGTAATGCATGTTTTAAGGACACTAACGGCACCTCTGTGATTTTTTTTTTTTTTTTTTTTTTGCACTCGCATTACTCAGGTCAAAGAAATCATAGATAAATTACATTGAGGACAGCAACAGACTTCGATTTCGAGATTGCATTCCAGTCTCGGGGGCTCATATCGAGCCGATGGAGTGAAAGCTGACGAAGGATGTAAGCGTTGTTTGTCAAAGCTCCCATGGAGCTCGGGTCTCTGGACGAATTCCTTCAGCCAGCTGCCACATGGAGAACTACGGTATTTTAATGACACTTGGAATGTAGTAGATGGTGTGTTTTATTTTTGTAATTACGACTCCTTTATTACCCCACACTTTAACTCATAATGAGCTTTGACAGTTATAGAGTGATACTGCTGTGAAAATGAAAGCCTGACTACCAGTTTTAACTGTTTGCTGTCATGTCCTTTCCTGGGCCCTAAACCAGAAGCCATCAGGTTCTAGGTCCGTGGTTTTAAATGTTCAGCTGCCAGCTCTTTTGCGTTCGTTTCACCTCCCTTATTTGTGCACATGGTTAAGGAAAGCCTGGAGAGTTGCTGCTGGGGATGCTGCACTCATGTCTGACACCAGCTCGTACATCTAACCAGGCACACTGTATATTTGAAGTAGAGTTAAGACAAGCAAGTGGAACACAGTTCCGCTGTATCGCAGCTCCCCGTTTCTGTTACATTGCGTAATACTGCTAGAAGCACTGCAGATATGGCAAACAGCTTCTGGATGCGGGGAGGGAGCCAGCGAGGAATGTGGGGGAGAGAGGCACAATGTGACACATGTCACACATTTAGTTGCTGTGTGAAAACACCCTGTGGAAACTTGTCATTGTCCATCTCCTCCCTGAGCACGCAACGGTGGGAGGGTTCCTTCCGTTGACAGTACGTATCAGTCTGGCGGTGGGGAGTGATTGTGTGTGGTGAGGGTTGTTGCTTATTAGAGTTGTTTCCAAACACAACTGCTAAGTTCTGAAAAGTACTCTTGCTGCTGCTCTTGTAAGAATGTTTTTAGATCTCGTTTGCTTCAGTACGTAACGCTGATCCAGCTGTTGGAAAGAATAGGCAGAAAGGACCAAACTTGAGGGAGTGTGGCACAGCTTAGACTTACATTTACATGTATTCATTTAGCAGATGCTTTTCTCCAAAGCAGCGTACATTTCATAGAAAATTCGATTTGTGCATTACCTTAGGAGAAAGAGAAACAGTTGCAGATGTGATTCTTGAGTAAACTTAGTTTTCTTCTTTCCACTTTATGCACTGATGTTCGTTGCACGAGTAGGTGCATAAAACTCAGATGATTCCTGATCACCTTCCTACAGTTTTTTTTTTAAAAGGTTCACAAGCATTTACGTGCAATACAGGAGTAGCAGCTGTGTAAAGGCTTATTTGCACATGATCATAAAGTTATGGTGCACGAACATTTAAACCATACACGAACTTGAGAGATCATGGACGAAGTGAGTCCGGAAGAGGTGAGTTTTCAGACCCTTTTTAAATGTGATTGGTTGGGTTAAGGTTAGGGTTATGAATACAATTGTCTCACAGCACCTAGGTGGTGCGAGAGGATGTGGGTTCATTCCCCACTCAGTCTAGGTGGAGTTTGCATGTTCTCCCCATGTCTGCGTGGGTTTTCTCCGGGTGCTCCGGTTTCCTCCCACAGTCCAAAGACATGCTGTTTAGGTTCCCCCATAGTGTGTGAGTGTCACAGGGAGAGTGTGTTTCACTGATTTATGGATGAGTGACCCATTGTAAGTAGTGTATCTAGCAGTGTAAGTCACTGTGGTGAATAAGGTGTGTGGGCTAGTAACACTACATACAGTAGTATCCATTGTTAAGTCGCTTTGGATAAAAGCGTCTGCTAATGAATAAATGTAATTATTATATTAATTATATAATACTATTATGTTTAGCGCTCTCCTCCAGGTAAGGGGAGAGTTTTTGCCCAGGTGGAGGAGTTCAAGTACCTTGGGTTCTTTTTCACGAGTGAGGGAAAAAGGGAGCGTGAGATTGGCCATAGACTGGGAGCAGCGGCAGCAGTAATGCGGTTGCTGTACCGGACTGTAGTGGTGATGGGGGAGCTGAGCCATAAGGCGAAACTCTCCATTTACCGGTCGATCTATGTCCCTACCCTCACCTATGGTCATCAACTCTGGGTGATGACCGAAAGAATAAGATCGCGGATACAAGCGGCCTAAATGAGTTTTCTCCGCAGGGTGCTGGGACTTATTCTCCGTGACATGCGGGAGGAACTCAGAGTAGAGCCACTACTCCTTCACATTGAGAGGAGCCAGTTGAGGTGGTTTGGACATCTGATAAGGATGCCCTCTGGGCGCCTCCCTTTGGAGGTATATCGGGCACGGCCAACTGGGACGAGGCCCCGAGGTCGGCCCAGGACCCGCTGGAGGGATTATATCTCACAGTTGGCCTGGGAACGGCTGAGGATCCCCCAGGTTGAGCTGGAGGAAGTTGCGGGGGACAGGGGCGGCTGGGCCTCTCTGCTCTCCCTGCTGCCACCGCGGCCCTTTTAGGAAAAGCGGGACAGAGGATGGATGGATGTTTATATGTTTAATATGTTAATAGTATTATATAATTAATATAATATGCATTTTGCCAAATGTTTCTGAGCTTCAAAGTGTCACATCAGTAGTGCTGGATACCTCTCTTCAGGCCTGGGCTGTTACACGGCACAAGTAGATCTGAGTCTCATACAAGAAGGATTTCAAGCCCAAGTGAAAGAATGACAACAACTCCTATGTTCAATTCAATTCAATTCATTTAATTTTTATAGAGAGCTCTTCTCACGTAGTGACACAGAGCGCTTTAACACAGGCATAATGCAAGAAAAACAGATATAAACAAAGAAGACAGTCGACTAATGGCTACCATAATAAAGTACTTTTACAGAGCTATGAGTATCCCTACTGGCCACTGGGGAAAGGAACAAAAACTCCCAACTGAAAGTTGAGGGAGAAAAAAATCGCTGGGGGTCCACGGGCCAGTGGTTGCCCACCCCTCCTGGGCATTCTAGAAAGTAACAATTGTAAGCCAGTTTAACAAGTAATAATGATATTGTTGCTAAATGGTATCTTGGATGCCCAGCTCAGCATGGAACGTCTCATTCATCATGGCAGTTGGTCATCATCCTCAGTCAGGAGGGGTTTTGTCTATCACCTCTGGCCGGCCTCCTCAGGTCTTATGTAGCGAGGCAGTGCTCAACAAGAAGAAAGAACAGAGTTAGTAATGTGTTACTTAAGTTTATTTATTATGCATTTATATAATGATGGTAAAAAACAACCAAGGCAAGTGGAATTACATTTTGAGGTGAAATGCCTGAGTGAACACGTAAGTCGGGATTTGAAAACAGAAATGGACGGGGCATTTCTGATAGTAACTGCTAGACTATTCCACAGTTTAGGTGCTCTGTAACTAAAGGTGCAGCCTCCTACTGAGGTCTTATTGATCACAGGTACTTTAAGGCAACCTCCATCTAATGAACGAAGATATCGTCCTGGCGTATAAGAATCAATAATCTCACAAAGGCAAGCTGGAGCAATGCCACGTACTGCCTTATAGATCAAAAGTAGGATTTTATAATCAACTGTAAATGCGACCGGGAGCCAATGTAACGATTTAAGTACCGGTGTTATATGATCATACTTCCTAGTTCTAGTGACAATTCTCCCAGCAGCATTTTGTACCAACTGTAGCCTGGATACAGTCTGGTATGGACAATCCTCCAATGAAACATTACAGTAATCCATCCTGCTGGAAACAAAAGCATGAACCCATTTCTCAGCATGCTGTCTACATAAGAATCGCCCCAATTTAGCTATGTTTCTTAACTGAATGAAGCACGACTTAGTCAAAGCATTTACATGAGATACAAATGACAGCTTCCCGTCCAACAGGACACCCAAATCCTTGACACAATCTGTACGCGTGAAGCTAATACCATTCGATGTAAAGATTGACGTGATTATGTCGAGAGTTTTGGCATCACCACCCACTACATGTACCTCTGTTTTATTGGCATTCAGAGGTTAAAAATTTTATACTCATCCATAATTTTATACTGGTGAAACAATTAGCTAACGACACCACATGTGATGGATCATCAGGCTTGAACGATACATATAGCTGTGTGTCATTGGCATACGAATGGAAATTCACATTGTGTTTGCGAATAATGTCACCCAGTGGTAATATATAGAGTGAGAACAGTAATGGCCCCAGCACAGAGCCCTGTGGCACACCATATTGAACCGTAGTTGAGATGGGGGGGGTGCAGTCATCAGATTTCAGTAGAAATTGTTCATGGTTAGCTAGATACGATTCAAACCACTTCAGAAGGGTACCTCTTTGTCCAGCCAGGTTTCCAAGTCTCCTCAGTAGGATACTATGGTCTACAGTATCGAATGCAGTACTTAAGTCCAGTAACATAAGAATAGAGATCTGACCAGCAACATGTTCTCTGCCAGCCCACAACATTTCTAATTCTGTCAGAGTGACAGAGCCACATCTCCTGCTCAATAATATCTGCTCCGTCCCCTCAGCCAACAACTCTTTTATAACTCATTTCAGAAGAGTAAAGCAAGCATGCATTTAGGAATTCTCCAACACGGTGTTTAATCACGCAAATGAGTTGCGGGTAACTGGGTTCATAAGGTTCCATTTGCATGCTAACAAACCGTGTCTGTGAAGTTATTCAGTTGGCAAGATCTCCGCAATAAAGGCCTGGTTGCACTCCAAGATGGGAGTGTGGTCTCCTGCAGATGCTGCACAGCGCAAGATCTCTGCGTGAGGCACACTGTGGAAATGTGCTCTTTCAGTGCTAAATACCGATGTCATTAGACGCTAATGATAGATAAACATTAAACTGAGTATTTTGTATGCTGTTGCAAGTATTTATTGTTTGTGGTCAAGGACTTGTGTCAGTGCAGCGGGGGAGAGCTGTGTATTGACACAAAACAGGAAGGAAGCTGCAACACAGCAGGGTGGGGTGGGGAAATTGAGGGGCTTCATTTGATTACTCACAAGATGAGGATAATGTTTGCTTATGAGCACATGAACACAAAAGGGCCAAAAAGTTTCTGAACACAGATTTTAACAGACGAGAAATGTTGACTCAGGGTTGGACTAATTTGCAAAGTGAAATGTAGAGCTGACAAAGATGGAAGTTAATCAAGTCCAGTCTTATTGCTATGCTCACACTGTTTTACGTACGTCGACTTTATTGTTTACCAATCAATATAAAATGTTAAAACACTAGATAAATGAATAAGGCACATTTTTAAGGTATTTGTAGTGTTTGATTGAACAGCGAAGCAGAACCATCAGCATATGGTTCTGCTTCTTTGGGTTTAACAAAATGGGTATTGAACAGACATCCACGAGTGGAGCAATGCAAGCCTTGTAGATGTGCTAGCTGGAAACAGACGCTTTATCCCTGGGAGCTGGGACCTGGGACCGGGACGAAGATGCAGCCTCTCCAGGTCTTTCTGAAATGAGCTTATTAATTCACACACTCCTCAGTTTCCCAGGGCACTCCAGTTTGTGAGACTTGGATGTATTTAAATGGGATGTACAAATTTTGCATGGAGTTAAGAGATATGAGACTGTCGGCAGCATGGTGTAGCGTGAAAATAAAAACATTTTTACACTGAAAGCTTGGAGAAACCCATTGTGCAAGAGGTCCTCTGTCTCACTAAACCAAAGTGAAAACCTTTAATTTATATTTGTATATTGCTTCATTAACAGACCACACACACATACACACACACTTTCTGAACTGCTTGTCCCATATGGGGTCGCGGGGAACCAGAGCCTAACCCAGCAACTCAGGGTGTAAGGCTGGAGGGGGAGGGACACACCCAGGACAGGAGGCCAGTCCGTCGCAAGGCACCCCAAGCAGGACTCGAACCCCAGACCCACCAGAGGGCAGGACCCGGGCCAACCCACTGCGCCACTGCACCCCCCCATTAACAGACTATTGGAAAGAAATATGCTTAATTTAGTTTTATTTGTGCACGTCTTTGAGTTTATTGTAGAGACTGTATTTTTTTTATTGGCTGCACAAGGTTCAAAATCCCTTTATGACTATTAAATCAAGGATCTCGTTCACCCCGCCCGGTATGGGGTCACCAGGGCCCCACCCTGGAGCCAGGCCTTGGGGGGGGGGGCTCGCATGCGAGCGCCTGGTGCCCAGGTCTATGCCCACGGGACCTGGCGGGGCTCAGCCCGAAGCCAAGATGTGGAGCCGCTCTTCGGTGGGCTCACCACCTGCCGGAGAGGACGTAAGTGGCTGGTGCGTTGTGATTTGGGCGGTGGTCGGGGCCGAGTGCTCGGCCGACCCAAACCTCGGGAGCCAACTCTGGCTTTTGGGACTTGGAATGTCACCTCACTGGCAGGGAAGGAGCCTGAGCTAGTGCAGGAGGTTGAGAGATACCGTCTAGATATAGTCGGGCTCACTTCCACTCACAGCTTGGGTTCTGGAACCACTCTTCTCGACCAAGGGTGGACTCTCTACTATTCTGGCGTTGCCCAGGGTGAGAGGCGGTGGGCGGGTGTGGGCTTATTAATAGCCCCCCAGTTCAGCCGCCATGTGTTGGAGTCTACCCCGGTGAACGAGAGGGTCGTCTCCCTGTGGTTCGGGTCAGGGAACGGTCTCTCACTGTCGTTTGTGCTTATGCGCCTAGCGGCAGTGTAGAGTACACGGCCTTTTTAGAGTCCCTGGGGGGCGTGCTGGAAAGCGCTCCCACTGGGGACTCTGTCGTTCTACTGGGGGACTTTAACGCCCACGTGGGCAGCGACAGTGACACCTGGAGGGGCGTGATTGGGAGGAACGGCCTCCCTGATCTGAACCCGAGTGGTGAGTTATTGGATTTCTGTGCTAGTCACGGTTTGTCCATAACGAACACCATGTTCATGCATAAGGGTGTCCATCAGTGCACTTGGCACCAGGACACCCTAGGTCGGAGGTCGATGATCGACTTTGTAGTCGTTTCTTCTGATCTTCGGCCATATGTCTTGGACACTCGGATGAAGAGAGGGGCTGAGCTGTCAACTGATCACCACCTGGTGGTGAGTTGGATTCGATGGTGGGGGAGAAAGCTGGACAGACCTGGCAGGCCCAAATGCATAGTGAGGGTCTGTTGGGAACGTTTGGCGGAGGCCCCTGTTAGAGAGGTCTTCAACTCCCACCTCCGACAGAGCTTCAACCAGGTCCCGAGGGAGGCGGGGGACATTGAGTCTGAATGGACTATGTTCCACACCTCCATTGTCGGGGCAGCAGTTCGGAGCTGCGGCCATAAAGTCTCTGACGCCTGTCGCGGTAGTAATCCCTGAACACGGTGGTGGACACCGGAGGTAAGGGATGCCGTCAAGCTGAAGAAGGAGTTCTATCGGGCCTGGCTGGCTCATGGGACTCCTGAAGCAGCTGACGGGTACCGGCGGGCCAGACGGAACGCGGCTCTGGCAGTTGCCGCGGCAAAAACTCGGGCCTGGGAGGAGTTCGGCGAGGCCATGGAGGAAGACATTCGGTCGGCCTCAAAGAGATTCTGGCAAACCATCCGGCGACTCAGAGGGGGGAAGCAGTGTTCCACCAACACTGTTTACAGTGGAAGTGATGCGCTACTGACCTCAACTGAGGATGTCCTTGGGCGGTGGAAGGAGTACTTTGAGGATCTCCTCAATCCCTCCGACATGCCTTCCGTAGAGGAAGCTGAGGCCGGAGACTCGGAGGGGGACTCGTCCATTACCCTGGCTGAAGTTGCTGAGGTAGTCAAAAAACTCCACGGTGGCAAGGCTCCGGGAGTGGATGAGATCCGCCCCGAGTTTCTCAAGTCTCTGGATGTTGTGGGGCTGTCTTGGCTGACACGCCTCTGCAGCATCGCGTGGAGTTCGGGGACGGTGCGTCTGGACTGGCAGACCGAGGTGGTGGTCCCTCTTTTTAAGAAGGGGGACCGGAGATTGTGTTCCAACTATAGGGGGATCACACTCCTTAGCCTCCCTGGGAAAGTCTATGCCGGGATACTGGAAAGGAGAATCCGACCGATAGTCGAACCTCGGATCCAGGAGGAGCAATGCGGTTTTCGCCCTGGCCGTGGAACACTGGACCAGCTCTATACCCTCACTAGGGTGTTGGAGGGTTCATGGGAGTTTGCCCAACCAGTCCATATGTGTTTTGTGGACCTGGAGAAGGCATTCGACCGTGTCCCTCGTGGCATCCTGTGGGAGGTATTTCGGGTATATGGGGTTCAGGGCTCGCTGCTACGGGCAGATCCAGGACACGTTGGAGAGACTACGTCTCCCAGCTGGCCTGGGAACGCCTTGGGGTTCCCCCAGAGGAGCTGGAGGAGGTGTGCGGGGAGAGGGAAGTCTGGGGGGCTCTGCTTAGACTACTGCCCCTGCGACCCGGTCCCGGATAAGCGGAGGAAGATGGATGGATGGATGGATGGATGGATGGATGGAGGTTTGTTATCCACTTCAGATTTTTGCTGGAATGACTTCCGCCTCTCACTCAGAACTTCTGAATCTCTCTCTACATTCAAGAAGGGTCTCAGAATTCACCTCTTCTGGAGTCACTTATCCCCTGATCTCATAAGTGCTTGTTAAACGTGTATGTGTTTTGTTTACTAATTTTTAATAACAATTTATTTAATAATGGAAATGCATATATGTACAGTAGTTTATACCATGGTATGTGACAGATGGACTATACTCAAGAATCATCTTTATCCAAATCTCTCCTTCTAATGGTGCAAATCACTTTCTGTATTGTTCCCTGAGATGTACGTGGCTTTGGAGAAAAGCATCTGCTAAATAAATAACTAAATGTCAATGTGATGCAAATGCTTTGAGACTGTAAACATATGACAAGAGGCTCTCACCATGTTCAGTCATTGGCTTTGGAGTTACCCCCTGTCGGTATTGCCTCCTCCTCTGTCACTCTGGGAACTGAAAGAGCATCAAGCTGGTGCTCACTTTTCTTGCTGTACAGAGGGATCTGCAGATTTTTTTTTTTTTTTTTTTTTTGTCAGGATCGTCCACAGTTCACACAGTGTCAGGTGTTGTAAGTGTGAAAAAACTGCCAGGTAATTGACATTTCCGATTCCTGGGTTGTGCCCACATAACCATCCATGTCCAGCATGATTCCTGCACTGGGTGTTCGTTACATTGACTTAACACGTCACTTAGGAGGCCGTGATCTTCCCACATTTCAAAAGATTAATGAAGACAGGCCTTCTGTGGGCCCCGCACAGGTACAGCCTTTACAGTGTGCCTTGCAAAAACACATCATAGCACAGTGCAATACACTGTGTAGCTCAAGAGACTCTGACATAAAAAAACACATTTCCCTGTCTTTGGGAAAGTTTATCTGTAGCAGGTTATATGTACCTGTCCTCTAGCTTTAGATTTCTATATTTCTTCTTTTTTGCGGGTCATTTTGTGAAGAAACCGTTGCACGGATGATGGGGAATTTCTTCTGAGTCTGGAAACTGCCCACTGTGTGCTATGAAATTTAAGTTTTTCCATTTGTTCTTTATAAGAAAAAATTACTGTTTCCATTAAACGGTCAGTTCAGGTTTTTTTTTTTGTTGTTTTTTAGCCATCGTTTTATTGCTAACAGATGCAAGACACAATGTGATAAGGGAGAATATGCAAACTCCACACAGCCTGAGCTGGGTTCAAACCCAAGTCTGAGCATTCCAGGTGTTGTAAGGCAGCAGTGCTCCCCGCTGTGCCACTGTATGGCCATGCTGTAGTTTGCTTAAACATAATTACCTGAAGCTCTGAATTCCTGAAGCAGTTTGTGGCATTGGTGTCTGAGTGTACGACTATTAGTATGTTTATAGCCCAAAATACAGCAGTTACTTGTGTCTTTGCTGCTCATGCCTTTAATAACAAAATCCATAGCTGTCAGATGACAAGTTCCACCAAGGGTAGAAAGTGCTTCTAATGCCCTCTTCCTGCCAGACTGACCGCCCGCCTTCCTGCTCCACCCCTCCTCAGATCGTGATTGTCGCCACTCAAACGGTTCTGTTGTTGTATTCCCTCGGCACATCCTCGCATTGTCTGCAGCCTGCTCCTCGGGCCCTTATCTGAGCTGGGTTGCGTTTCATGTGCATCGTAGAGATCATGTCAGTGACCCTCATGGACCCTGAGCAATTGCGTCACACAGATAAGCAAGATCTGAATAGTGGAGCTCTCTCTCTTGCGTAAACATAACTGCTCGCTCTGTCTGCTTTATTCTTCGGCAAATGAACTCAATTCTGCAACTCATTTAGGGAACAGTTCCATCTTTGGACCTGCTGCAAGCAAGGGTTTTTCCATGGGCACTCCACACAGCTCTGTGGACATAGAGTGTCACAGCTGGAGACAAGCAAAGCATCAGCCCTTCTCCACAACTCCCATGCTGCGTGAACATGCAGCAGTCGGTCTGGGCCTTGTGGAGGGAGGCCACTTAGCCAGAGGTTGTTTATGTAAGGTTCAAATGATGAAAGAGCAATTGGAAGAGATGGCAGACCCTCGGGAACATTGCCACAGTCTGGGCAGCAGAGCGCCGGACGGTATCTATCTGAGAATGAGAGAATGGGTCCAACCCCTAGTGAGCAAATCCTCCATTGGCATCAAATGTCCGTTAGAAAGGTACGGCACAAAGGCTTCGTACAAACTTAAATAGTACGATGGTGTTGGGTTGTGTGTCACTGAAAGATACACAAACACATTAACTTTTTTAATCAAGCTGTGTCTCATAAAGCTTTTTCGAATTGCGTACCTGTCTACAGAGCTGTGTGTATACACATTTTTTTTTACATCGCCCATGAAGTTGTAGTAAAAACTAAAAACAAAAAACAGGCCTAAACATAAAAAACTTCCTCACTGTTCTCCATCTGTTTTTTTAAGTCTACATTTGGAAAACAAGTAAGAATGTTAGATTTTTTTCTTGTTTCATTATATTTGTGTTCATTATTTTTGTGGAAATTTCTTGGAGGTTCATTATATAAAATAACAGTTTCATAAAGTAAATTTACCCTGACAGTGTGCATGGTCTGTGTTGGGGAAGACAGGTTTTATATTACATTTTAAATTAATAATTTAACAACATTAAGTATGGTATGATAGCTTACAGTCTATCTCAAACAGCCGCTTGGAGCAATTTTCAAAATGTTGTCTCAGTTTATCAAGTCGGACCAAATGATTTTTTCAACGGTCTAGAGGTTGCAGACTGGATATATAAAAACCTTGACTACCTAATGAGAAGCAGTATTAATAATTCTGGCCTGGATAACATGAAAAACCACACACACACACACAGAGAGAGAGAGAGAGACAGAGTACAGGTAATGTGGGGTTAGCAGTTCAGATCAGCCGGAAGGTATCTTTCGACTTACAAACGGTATTCAAGGCAAACTTGGAGGCACCAGTGCTGCCCCATTGCTCCTCCATTTCCTTATTGATTTGTCATTGTTTTCTAAAATTTCTCTTTGCTGCAGAGCAAAAGTGACCTGCATTTCCTTCACTTCCCAAAGAGAATAGAGTATGTGCTATGGTACTATCACGTCTCACAACTCTACTCGAGATTCCGGTTCCATTTACATATTGGCTGATGCAGCTCACAGTTTTACAGTGATGCTGAATATTTTCTAGTCAAGCCTATGCTGCTGTTGTAGGACTCGAGCCCGAAGCCTTTTGCTCCATGTAGCCCGTGTGCGGCAGTAGCTGTGGTGTTCAAACGCTGTGCACTGACTTCCAGCACCTGTGATGGAGAGACTGCCATTTAAATTACAGTAAAAGCAGATTTTGTTTACATTTACATGTGCATGTATTCACTTAGCAGACACTTTTCTCCAAAGTGATGCACATCTCATATAAAATACTATGTGTTCATCACATTAGGAGAAAGAGACACTTAGATGCAGACGCGTAATTCTTAAGTACAGTTTTTCTTTGCACCACATGAACCAATGTTCATCACATGAGTATCGCTGCCTGCCTGTCGGACATCTCTGCATGGATGTATGATCACCACCTCCAACTCAACCTCTCCGAAACAGAGATCCTACACCTCCCAGCTGGACTGTCCTCCTGTCACGATCTCTCGATCAAAGTGGACGACTCACTCGTTTTCCTACCTCCTCGGCTACGAGTCTGGGAGTGACGTTTGACTCAAGTCTGTCCTTCTCTCAGCACATCGAAGCCACAACCCGGACCTGCAAATACATCTTGCATAACATCCGCAGGATCTGTCCTCACCTCACTACTGACTCTGCCCAACTACTTGTCCAGGCCATGGTGACATCCCATCTGGATACTGCAACTCTCTGCTGTGTGGCCTTCCTGCTACTGCCATCAAACCTCTACAGTTGATACAGAGTACCATGATACAAGTTGTGTTTTACTTGCTGAACTGTTTACGCGTATCTCCTCTACTTGTTTTTTTGCACTGGCTTCCTATAGCTGCCTGGATCAAATTCAAGATCCTGATTATTGTCTACAAATGTATCAATAGAACTGTTCCCAGCTATTTACAAGACTTGATCATCCTCTACACCCAAGCCAGACCCCTTCACTTGTCTACTTCTGCTCGCTTGGTGGTCCCGTGCACAAAAGGTAAAGCATGGAGGTTCTTGGTTCTGGCTCCGTTGTGGTGGAACGACCTCCCCCTCTCATTCAGAACTGCTGAAACTTTATAGAAGGGTCTGAAAACTCACCTTTTCTGGACTCACTTCTCCCAATATCTCTCCAGCTCATGTATGCTGTAAAGGTTCATGCACTGTAACTTTATGATCATTTCCAGATAAGCCTTTACACAGCTACTCCTGTATTGTATATGAATGTTTGTGTAGCTTATAAAAAAAAAAATTGCATGAGGTTATAACGATTTATCTATCCTGCATTTTATGCATCTACTTGAGTGATGAACATCGGTGCATCAAGTGGAAAGTAACAAACTAGGTTTACTTAAGAATCACATGTCTATAGCCATGTCTCTTTCTCTTAATGTAATGTACAAATTGTATTTTTACTGAGATGTACAGTACATCGCTTTGGAGAAAAGTGTTTAATAAATGAACAAATGCAAATGTAAATGTAATATAACTGAGTAGCTGATAAAACTTTCTCAGAATATCGATGATTCCTGATCACCTTTCTAGTAGGTTTTTTTTGAGATATATATAAACATTTACATTACGTTACAGAAGTGGCTGCATGAAGGTTTATCTGTTGTTTAACAGGCGTAATCTCAAAGTTAGAGCATGAACATTTACACCTTACATGAACTTGAGCGATCATGGCCGGGTGAAGTGGGGCTGTGTATAGTTTCGTTCGCTCTGTGATGCCAACCATGAACAGTGACTCTTTCAAGACAAGACACATTTATCTGAGGCTCAGTACATGGTCCATCTCCGTGTGGAGGTCTCTGGTCTCTCCACTGACAGCGTGGTACCTCAGACAATCTCAAGAAGGACCCTTGAAGGGGGTGGTCACACGAAAAGCCATGAATCATACATATCGCAGCTCAGCCTAGCTTCCTGAAGATGTGACTGCTCTGAGTGCTGGAATACAGCCCCTGCGGGAATCTCGCAAACACAACTCTATGATGAAACCCCCAGGCTGCGGTGCAAGCCTCCTGGAGATAGCAGCAATCTGGACTGTGAAGATGGTCATGTGGTCATGGGGGATGGCACTGGGCTCAGGGCTGAGGACGCAAGACTGACACCAGCAGCTGCTGCGCTTCGCAATGCAAATCTCATCAAACTCTCCCAAAATCTCCTAGACTTTGCCAATCTTCTCCAGACCTTTCCAGATTCTGCTGTTCTGATGGAGACACGTTTTGTGCAGGAGTTTCAGTGCGATAAGGGCAGAGTGAAATTTTTAAAAGCATAGGAAAAATTTGCCAAACTAACACACACTTTCTGAACCTCTTGTCCCATATGGGGTCGCGGGGAACCAGAGCCTAACCCAGCAACTCAGGGTGTAAGGCTGCAGGGGACACACCCAGAACAGGACATCAGTTTGTTGCAAGGCACCCCCAGTGGGACTAGAACCCCAGAACCACCAGAGAGCTGGACCCGGTCCAACCCACTGCGCCACTGCGCCCTCTTTTGCCAAACTCATTATTGTTTATGTAACAAACATTGAGTGATGGGCAGACACTTTTGCGCAATGTGCTCTTCAGTTTTGTTTGACTTACTTTCCCAACAAGTGCACCACGTCCAATCACAGTTCTGGAACTGACTCAAGTCTATCTTTCTCTCAGCACATCAAAGCCACAACTCGGACCTCCAGATACATCCTGCATAACATCCGCAGGATCTGTCCTCAAGAAGCATCAATAGAACTGCTCCCATATATCTACAAGACTTGATCAACTGCTACACCTCAACTAGACCGCTATGCTCTTACACATCTTCCCGCTTGATGGTCCCGCGCACGAAAAGTAAAGCATGGAGGTTCTCGGTTCTGGCGCCGTTGTGGTGGAATGACCTTCCCCTCTCACTCAGAACTGCAGAAGCTCTGTCTACATTCAAGAAGGGTCTGAAAACTCACCTTTTCCAGACTCACTTCGCCCAAGATCGCTCCATCTCATGTATGGTGTAAATGTTCATATACCATAACTTTATGAGCACCCCCAGATAAGCCTTTGCACAGCTGCTATTCCTGTATTGATTTTGTGTACCTTATAAAAAAAATTGTAAGAAGGTCATCAAGGATTCATCTATCCTGCATTTTATGCACCTACTTGAGCGATGAACATCAGTGCATCAAGTGGAAAGTAACAAACTAAGTGTACTTAAGAATCACACAACAGGTAGCGCCAGGTGTGAGTGCGACCAGCATGAGGTCAGCGTGAGGTTGGCGTGGGGTCAGTGTGTGTCTCAACGAGTCGTCTCACCAACAGCTCACCTGGGGTGGGGATGAGAGGATGCAGGTGTCAGGTGTGAAGATCCTTAGCTGCCTGGCAGTGGTGCTCAGTCACCTCTTTCCCAACTGTGTAACCGAGGAGCACCTGTGTTTTACTGTTTTGTCACATGCCGAAATAAACTGGACTTGTAAAAGGTGAAGTAAACATGAGTGAAGTGGATGATGGTAGTACTGTGGTAAAACAGTGTGCTATATTGCACTGTGGAAGGGGGCGAAAGATGTGAGGTTCCGGTTGCCCCCACTCCTTCCAGTGTCCCCAGTGCCCATGGTAATTCCAGTTCTTACCATTGTGTACCACAGAGACAGGAAGTCGTCGTTCCCGGTTAAATATGTCCACGTTTTGTGGACAGAGATACAAAGAGGAGACAGACTCGTTCGGGTAGCCGCACTCAACACACACCTGCAAACCAATGCGCTAAGTATGCAGTGTATAAGTGTGAGCCTGCTGCGTATGTAAGCAGTTGTGGTGTTTCTTAACGCAGCTACACGGCACTTCAAAAAATAGCCCAGGCTGTACAACGCAGTGGTGTGTCTGCGCCTTCCAGGCCTCAGGGTGAAGAGCCCTCGTGGGGGCGAATGGACGTGTCTGTCTCCTGCTAACGGAGGACGACGATGAAGACGATGATGGGGCCTGTGCCACTGCGCAGATGCCACCTTCGTGCTCCACATGCACCACTTTAATTCAACGAGCAGCTCTGAGCGACGCCTCTGGTGTCCGGCAGCAGGGCATCTGGATGTCCGAGTCTTGTACTGGAAGTAGATGGTGTCCCACGAAGTGCTCAAGTACAGAGCGACTTGCACAGACAGAGGACAGAGGAGCTTAGTGGGGAAAAAGATGAGGAAAAATAGGAACACAGTAAAATTGGAACCATCAAGTCCAGTTGTCAGTGGCCTGTTTGCTGAACTTCAATCACCTGGACCCCCCCTCTGAGTGGAAAAGTGTGTGACCAGAGCGCCACCTGCAGCTCCACTCAGCACATTCATTCTTTTGTCCTCGTGTGCAGGTGGACAGTCCTGAAGGAGTCAGCAACTGATATTTCAGACACCCAGAAGTGTTTATTCTTCCCTTTTCTTGTAGTTTTGGCCTTTTTTAGTTTCCTGTCCTCACTGGCCACATGGCTTTGTCTGTTGCTCTCCGTATTTGTTTCAGTGTATCGTCACTTGCGTTGCAGTCCTGTACAGCACTCTGCACCACTGCGGTGTGAAGAGCGTTCTGTTAAAATCAGCTGAATTGAGCTTAATCCAGCAAATTGTTTGTGGTCCAACACTGTTTCCCTTCCGGAGGACACAGGTGCCTGAAGGCCACATCCACTGCCCCTCATTGGGGACTCTGGGCTATTATTAGCCCCCAATGTGTGGGAACAGCTTGCTGCTGGGTTCATTCTGATTTATTTATTTCTGTTCCTTGGTTTGGAGGGGGTGCGGTGGCGCGGTGGCGCAGTGGGTTGGACCACGGTCCTGCTCTCCGGTGGGTCTGGGGTTCAAATCCTGCTTGGGGTGCCTTGCGACGGGCTGGTGTCCCGTCCTGGGTGTGTTCCCTCCCCCTCTGGCCTTACGCCCCTGTGTTCCCGGCTAGGCTCCGGTTCCCTGTGACCCCGTATGGGACGAGCGGTTCTGAAAATGTGTGTGTGTGTGTTCCTTGGTTTGTTCATTTGTTCCTATTGTGCCTAACTGGCCTGATAATGAAACTACACACTTGTGGGGTCTGTGGTCCTGAAATGTGTGCAAACATCACACTTTCTGAAAACCATTCTGTGGTTGTTGTTTTAGCTCCACTCATCACTGGACTCTGTGAAGGCTGAACTCACCCCACCCCCCAGGAAGATGAGTATTTAAGGACGGCCCTCATTTTCTAGCTGCTCTGTGACTCTGTAAACACACAGATTGCGGTAACAATGTGCAGACCCTTCAGACACTTCATTTCACACTAAATAAGTAGAGGGACAGCTGGACACATGAAAGCCTTCATTGTTCGGGGTCCTGCTTTCTCTACCCCATGAAGAGACTGTGTGCTGTTTGATGTCCTTTTTCTCCTTCCACCCAAACATCCACCCCTGGTTTCCCCCTCAAAGACAGCGCCCCCTGCTGCAGCGCTGCTTAAAAAACATTAATGGGGTCAGCGGTTCAGTTTGGGTATTAAAAGGCTCAACTGGGGAACGGCTGCGGAAAACCAGCCAAAATGCTTCAGTAAAATACAGCTGTGTCAGCAGGAAGTCTGTGACACACACACACAGTGTCACTGGCTCCAGTGACTGTTGCAGAAAGCCTCCCAGTACATCAGCAAAAGAAGGGTGTGTGTGTGTGCCTAGGTGTTTGCTGGAATCTCCACCGCATGATGAGTCCTTTTTTGTTTCTGTTACTTTTGTTTGTTTAGTTGACACTTCTCTTCAAAGCATTTTGCACTGATTTATTTGTGTAATTTTCTGCTACAGCAATTCAGGGTAAAATCCACTGATTCAACAATTTAACTAATCCACACAGCTTTAACCACTACACTACTGGCTGTGCCTGTAATTTTTTGCCGTTCTATCTGCCATTCTTCTCTCTTTTTCCCCATTTAAGGTGACAATCAAGAGTTTGTTTTTTGAGAAATGGATTTGCAAGCAGATCTTCAGCAATGAGGGAAGCCTCTATACTGGTCTGTGCACAAATCTAACATGGGATCTTAGGAGCGCAAGGCGACAACTCCAATCTCTTTTTCTCTTTCACTCATCAAGTGCCAGCAGGTGGTGCAGTGGTTAAAGTGTGTTTCTAAACTTTTGTTTGTTCTCCAGTCATGGATGCTACTTGAGAGGCATCAAAGAATATTCAGAGAAACCCTTTGCTCAGGTGGGCTCAGCACTCACTGTAAGACCTTCAGTATCCAGTGGCAGCAGCTGTTCCACACAGCCTGTAGGTGGAAGTGCTGCTCCTGAAACCCATTTCTGCTGCTTTTATACATGCATTTATTTATTTAGCAGACACTTTTTTCCAAAGCAACATCTAACGAACTCTATGCAGTGTTATCAACCCACACACCTTGTTCACCAAGGTGACTTATACTGCTAGATACACTACTTACATTGGGTC
Organism: Scleropages formosus; assembly: GCF_900964775.1. Classification (NCBI taxonomy): domain Eukaryota; kingdom Metazoa; phylum Chordata; class Actinopteri; order Osteoglossiformes; family Osteoglossidae; genus Scleropages; species Scleropages formosus. The sequence continues at coordinate 29,661,809 of NC_041817.1, forward strand.
ACTCATCCATACATCAGTGGAACACACTCTCTGTGTCACTTACACACTATGGGTGAACCTAAATGGCATGTCTTTGGACTGTGGGAGGGAACCAGAGGACACCCACACAGACACTGGGAGGACACACAAACTCCACCTAGACTGAGCAGGGATTGAACCCACATCCTCTTGCACCACCCAGCCCCTGAAAAACAGCAGCACTACTCACTATGCCATCATGCTGCCCTTATACTGTGTTTGTTCATTCATTTTCAACTCCTTTACAATTGCATGCAGTGTGCTGGTGAGCTTCCTGCTTCGAATTTTACCATATGCTGTATAGCTCTTGAGCAAGGTACATACCCCAAACTGATACGGTAAAAATTACCCCGATGTGTAAATGGGTAAATCAGTGTAAGTTTCTTACTGTGCAGATATTGTAAGTTACATGTGAGAAAAGTGTCAGATAAAGGAATAAAAACTAATGATAAAGAGCAGGAGTGTGAAGTGCCATTTATGCAGGGACCACCACCATCTTCTCACCATGATCTCCATCCCCAAAGTATGAGTACAAGAGCTGCTCTTCAGTCTTTCTGAATGATCAGATTCTTCTGTGTAAATAAATGAAATCAACATATTTGGCCTGAAATAATTGAAATTTTGAACCGCTTAGGACAGACAAATAGGCTGTAGTAAGAGCTGCTTCCAGTCATCAGTCCATGTGCTGAGGAGGTCCCCTCTGCTCACGTTCCTGAAACGGCGGCAGTGCTTTTGAACTTTGTATTATTCATTAATATTTTTCTGTCTCTGTGTTCTTTTCAGTATAACTGCTGTGAGTATGTGTCACGATCACGAGAGACAAGAGATAAAGTTTGGACCTAAATGTGGGTTTGTTTATTTTGGGATGGGACATGGGAACAGACAGGAATGAGGTCAGGTGCAGATGTATGTCTTCTGAGGTGCAGAGGTCTTTCCAAGGGGCGAGACATGAAACAAAACCAAGAAGCCGGTACGCTGAATCAGGGTTAGGTTTAGGCTTAGGGTGTAGGGTTAGGGTTAGGGCAAGCCAAGTGGATGGGCTCTGTACAATTCCACAATCTAGTGAGTCGACATTGTTTCTTTTATACCTGGCTGGTCTGATTTGCAGCAGGTGCGATCGCTGGGCTAGATGGTGTGGACATGACAGTATGACTGTGTATTGATAATTCTGACAATGACTGTATATTTATTTTCCCAAAATCCCTGTGAGTGTTAGAATTGTCTTCTGTGCAGGTAAAGTAAAAGGTGCTGTATCAGCTACACACAGAAAAGATTTTCTCTCAAGCTTCTTTCAAAGTTCTGAGTGAAGTGTTGCCCCGGGAGAGGAAGGATGACTGATCACATCCAGGACAACACCGAGAAGTTAGATCCAGCTAGACAAGACTCTGGTTCTGTACTGACTCTATGCTCTACTGACTCTACTGCCTGCGTTCATACAGGACCCTCATGTCTTGGCTCAAGAACCAAATTGATGTAACTGGTGTCAAGGCACTATGAAGTATTCAGATTGGTGTAATGGATCACTTGTTTCTGCTCTAGTTCTCTTGAGCAGAGGAGGTGGGAGTCTAGAATTAGAACACACACACACACACACACACACACCAACTCCCCAACATGAATCTGGCAGCACACACTATGATCTGACTTATGCTCCAGAATCAACACTGATTATTTTATTGCATTTTACTGCGGTGTCAGTGCTGAAAAAGGAGCAGAATGCTCTTTAACACAGAATAAAATGTGAGAAGATGGACCTGAGGGAGGTCTATCACAAAGGGAGATGTGAAAACCAAAATAACCAAAAAGATCATCTTGTCCTTCTTCACAGGCTGGACCCCACTGACCTTAAGGTGCAGTGCCAAGAAGAGAACAGCATGGAGGAAGTCAAAACACCAGGTTTTTTCCGTGTGTTTTCAACTGACTGCTTCGCCTACGGTCCACGTTTAAATGAATGTGCTCGTTTTGTGGCACAGGCCTCTTCCTGGATTTTTTGGGGGGATTTTCAAACCCATTTTTAGTTGTTTTTACCATATTGTAGAGAAGTGTTTTATTCTGTTGCTTGTGCTAACATCTCTGTACCTTAAATGCTTCCAGTGTATTGCATGAAATGAATGTAACATGATATAATTTATTTGTAATAAATCACACATGGATAATGAGATAAGAAAATGTGCCAAAGTAGATGTTATGTTTTACTGTAAGAAGTGTAAGAATAAACTCTGAAATGTATGATTAAATTAGAATATTCATCAGATATTATAGGCAGCAGGTGGTGTTTGTCACATTCATGCCCACAACTCAGTCGACAGCACCTGACTCCGGTCCAGCACTCGACTAACTGCTTACCCTTTAACAGACCTTCCTCAGCTCCCATACCTTTGCAGAATCTCGTCAGAGACAACCACACTCCTTCGTGATGTCCAGTTCACACGCAACACTTGTTCTCAGTTCTTGTCCTCCGGTTTTCGTCCCTTTTGCTTTCTTTCCCGATCATGTTCACAGATCTTCATTCCAGTGCCGACCACCGATCCACTGACTCTTCCCTTTGTCTCCTGACCTCGTCCATGCATCCTCGCTCTGACTTCGACCGCCGATCGACCGACCCATTCACCTGTCCCTGACACCGATAACTTGTCTGATCCCCTGAATCCAGATGAACGACTCTGCACTTGGGTCGAGCTGTTCTGGTTCCCTCGGTTCTGCATGACAGTGTTGTGGTTACAGCTGTCATCTTAATCTGAAGGTTCCTGGGCTGAATCCCCCATCCTGCAGCAGTACCCTTGAATTAACTGATGTGAGATGTAAGAATACCCTGCTGTTTAACTAGGTAAATCATTGTAAAGTTGATTATCAAGCATTCATAATAAGCAGACCCATCTCATAACATCACGAGAAGGTCCTCCAATGACCAGTGACCATGTGTGTTTTAAAGTTCGAGACATTTTGAACCTCTTTCTTCACCTGAAGTCCTGAAATCCAGAGATCAAGACCACAAGCCTGAATTTGATTCCAGCAATGCTGAGTCATCATAAAGAGTTTTAGACACACACACACAGTACTGTGGACACATCACCGTGTTGCTGGTTCCCATCCCTCCAGTAACTCCTATAGAAGTAACATTCAAATAGCAAATACATAGATAATCAAAGCAGATGGTGATGGATTCATTGATGGAGCTGTCAGGAGGTCAGGAGAGAAGAGGCTTTCAAAGAGATGGTTTCAAAACCCTTCTTCAATGTAGAAGGTATATCAGCAGCTCTGAGGGACACAGGGAGCTCATCCTATGATACTGGACCCATGTGAGCGGGACCATCATACAGTGAGAGGTGGAGGACCACGGTGCTCTTGCTGGGCTGTAGAGACTCATCAGGTTTATACACAGGGGATGTTGTTGAGACTGCCTGTGAACGGTGTTCTTCAGTGTGCTGGTACCAACACCGTATTGGACCATGACTTGAGCTCAGCGTTTCCCTCCTGCAGCGGATTCATGCCAACAAACTCTTTACAGGCTGTGGTTGCCTCTTAAATGCCCTTGAGTCACGATTTGGGGCTGTTTATCTCTAGACTCCTTTAGTAAATATTTGTTTTCGGTGACGGCCATTAGGCTCTTTGCAGTCACTCAGGAAACATTTGTCTTCCTAATGTCCCTGCGACTCAGCTTTGTGGGAGGAAGAGCACCTCCATTTCCAAACTGGGTGTTCCCTCTGCTTGTTCCGCTCATCAGAAGCGGTTTTCACAAACGCCCCTCTACCACCGGCCACAGGATTGCTGCTGATATCAGTGCTGCTCCTCATATCTCTTCCTCTGCCTCATTTAGAGCACAAATAAACGGAGACTTGGGCACATGGACTGAATTCTGTGCCGCGTGCAGGAGGTCGTCGCCAGCCACCATCCTGGAAACAGCAGCCAACTCCATCTCCATCTCTCTGTGTGCTTCTGTATGCTGGGTGGAGATAATTTTGTTTGTGTTTTGTAGTGTTCAATATGTTATTCTCCAGCACACACACACACACACACACACACACACACACTTAGCTGACACTCACTCCTCCGCTGTGTTGTATTTATCACTGAAAAGGATAAACAGTAATTAAGTAAGTAAGTAAATAAATGTGCTCTTTCAGTGGAACAGTTGCTCTCTGGGGAGCTGAGGAAGGACGGTTGGCACTTTTGAGTGCTGATTTATTACTTAATCATACAAGTTTCCAAGTTATTTGTTTTAAAAAGCGGCAGTTTGGCCGGGTTTGGGATGCAGTGCAACGGGGAGTGTTCTTCTTCTTGCAGTGGAGGTGTGGATTTCAGGTGTCACAAGTGCTTCAGATGCTAAACTTAACCCACATGCAAAGTATGACTCAGGTGTGATTTACGTCTTTGCTCTGTGTGTGTGTGTGAACTGCAGCAGTTGGGGCCCACTCTGGGAGAGACACTGCGGGCAAGAACACTGGTTCTCATCACTGCTCTCGGTCTCATTTCATCAGAGTGCTTTTGTTTGCATGGCGACCTCTGAGCACAGCGATGAAGAGAAGCTTCTTGCTCTGCTCCGTGGACCCGTGGACTTACTGTGAGGTGGTTTGTTCACATGCACCTGCAGCCAAAAGCACCGTCTTCCCTCCCGCTGTTTGGCTCGTCACGGTTCGTTTGTTACCATCTAAGTCACTTGCACTCATGTGTGTTTATTTATGTTGCTGCAGAGCCCAGAGTACTGCTGCGTCTGGATTGTCGTAAAGGACGGATTGCAACCCTCATCTCCTGGGCCCAACTGCGAGGTCAGCGCCCCCTGGGGAGGTGAAGGACCCGTGGCTCCAGCCCAGGGAAAGAATAAGACATGCGAGGAGAGGAAAAACGGAAGATGGAAAGCAATGGACAGGAATGGAGAGCAATGGAGAGGATTAGAGAGGAATGGAGTGGAATAGAGAGTCCCGCTTCATCATTTCAGTCCAGTGGCGTCAGAACCGCATGTCCAGTAACTGCTGAAGAGACAAATTACTTATTTAATACAAATCATGTTGCATTTTCTGTTTCTGCTTTTTAGTTTCCACAGTGAAGCACAAAGGTTTCTGGGTGGGCTGCGCTGTGAAAAGGGACTTCCACCCGAATGGATGTGACTTGCACCACTCACTCATCTCCGTGCTGACAAAGAGTGGACTGCAGGAACGCTTGACTCTGGTCCAGTGCCAGGCTCCACCAGATGAGAAGACTCATGTGTGAAGACTACACAAGGTAGGAAGCATCGCAGGGGGCAGAGCACTCTGCTCAGTGGCCTTCGCTACAGCAGGACCCTGGTGAAACAATCAGAAGCTAAATTTAATCAAGAGCTTGAGGTCAAAGGACAGCAAAATACGTGATAAAAGAAAACATATTTAACTCGATAGGAACAAGCACTTCTTGAATATTTCAGATAGGAAAGGCATCTTGGAAAGAGAAAGTTCCCGTTGATTAGGCTCTTTGTTCCACATCCAGGTACCGGAGACATGATCCGTCATCAGCTGGAGCAGAGAGTTCTTACTCAGTCGTCGGAACATTGGAGGTTGTTTACAAGGGGGTCTGAACTGTGCACATTGATGAGGGCAGCTGTTGTACTTGGGAACTCATATTGTCTTCATAATTTCATGACAATCATGGCTTGTGCTCAAACCAGTAACAGTAAAGTCCTTCTCCTTCCTGTTGAGTCTGGAAAGTATTGATCTGGTGACAATTTTCAGAGAGTTTTGACAGCACTGTTACTGGTGGTGGTCCATTGTCCCATGGCTACAGTGGCAGGTCCTGTGACTCATTGCACAAGCTGCATAATCATGAAACATCTCAGCAACTTCTCAAGTCATTAAAGTGTTTCTGGCTGTTGAGGCAGCATTTTGGCAAAAAAACTGCTTTGGGATGACATGATGGCACACCAGGTAGCACAAGTGCTTGTAGCTCTGAGGCTCTGTGTTTAGACATCGGCTCAAAAGTGGCTCAGCATGTGAGTAGTTTGCAACCCCCCGTGTTCGCTTGGGTTTCCTCCCTCAGCCCAAAGATGTGTTTAAGGTTAACTCATGACTCTACATTGTCCTTTGTGTGCATGTGTATGTGTGATAGAGTGTGTGATTGCCCTGTGGTTGACTGGTGTCCTGTCCAGGCTGTACCCTGCCTCATGCCCTACTCTTCCAGGATAGGCTCTGGACCACTGCTTTCCTGCACTGGGCAAGCAGTTACTGAGAAAGGATGGATTGGATCAGGAATCACTTGTCTTATAGTCATAAACATCATGTGTTCCATAAACATGGAAGTGTGTTTGGTGTCAGCTCCTAATAATGGGCCACAATCAACACCACACTCAATTTCCTTGCATTCTTTTGTGAAAGGTGGATTTTTTGTTCCAAGCAGCTTTAAATGGAACAAGTCCAGTTTAAAAATGTCCAGTTCAATTGTACTTCTGATGTTAATTTCGACAGAAATACACACACACACACACACACACACACATTTTCAGAACCGCTTGTCCCATACGGGGTCACGGGGAACCGGAGCCTACCCGGCAACACAGGGCGTAAGGCCAGAGGGGGAAGGGGACACACCCAGGACGGGACGCCAGTCCGCCGCAAGGCACCCCAAGCGGGACTTGAACCCCAGACCCACCGGAGAGTAGGACTGTGGGCCAACCCACTGCGCCACCGCACCCCCATAAGTGACAAACATCTCATATAAAATACAGTGTGTTCATTACATTAGCAGAAAGAGACACTTAGATGCAGACACATGATTCTTAAGTACAGTTAGTTTCTTTCCATCATATGAATCAATGTTCATCACACGAGTAACTGCATAAGGATAGGCTCATGTGAATCTGCTGAATCTGTGATCGTTTGTACTTCTAACCCTAGATTCCTGAAATAGTGCAGAGATCATCAGCCCACTGGATTAATAATTTAACACAAAGTCTTTTTGGTTTTGACAAAACTGCTGAATACGTTTGAAAAAGAGCAGAGATGCTTTAGGATGGAGAGGGGGAAAATGCTGTAGCTGTTCAGACAGGACATTCAGGACTGAGACATTGGTAAGGTGTCTTTGTGCGAAGCCTCACCCTTTAAAGGATGAGAAAGTGAAAGGTTATTCTGAGCTCTTGGACACCAAGTGCTAAATTCTCAAGATTAAAGATTGAAAGTCCTTTGCCGCATACAGAGACCAAAATAGCACTTATTTATTATTTATAATTATATATTATGTGCTGTACATAGTATTAGGGGGTGCGGTGGCGCAGTGGGTTGGCCCGGGTCCTGCTCTCCGGTGGGTCTGGGGTTTGAGTCCTGCTTGGGGTGCCTTGCGGCGGACTGGCGTCCCGTCCTGGGTGTGTCTCCTCCCCCTCTGGCCTTATGCCCTGTGTTGCTGGGTAGGCTCCGGTTCCCTGCGACCCTGTATGGGACAAGCGGTTCAGAAAGTGTATGGCGTGCTGTATGGCTGAAGATGGGGATGCTGACAGAGTGGAAACTGGCAGCTTTATCCACAGTTGTGTACTGCTTTAGCAGCACTGCAGCTTCTCCACCAGGCTGTTGGTCATTCCAATTGTGCCCCTGCTATTATTCTTGGAAAAAGTACTGTAGTTGGAATGAGAACAACCCTGCTTACCTCTGGTTCAATTCAATTCACCTTTGTAGATATTATACAAACATGGAGAAAATTTTGTATATTCTAAATCAAGATCACCTCAAATTCAGAAATGCTGACTTTCAACCTAAGTGCATCACACTCAGGTGTGAAGCACTCTAATGATGATGGTGAAGGTCACATTCTGATGAGGCCAATGGGACTACAACATCTGCAGATAGCAACAACGTACCTATGGTGTCCCCAAACCCTGAATGCACTTTGACATCCTGTCCATGAAAAGGACACAAGACAGACCACAAGTAAAGTGCACCACCTACAGTGAATAAGTTCTACTTTCAGTTCACACCACCCACACCCACACACAGGCTGAAGCTGCTTGTGGCGAACCAGAGCCTAACCCAGCAAAACAGGGTGCAAGGCTGGAGAGGGAGGGAACACCCCCAGGACAGGATGCCAGTCTGTCACAGGGCACCCCAAGTGGGACTCAAAGCCCAGGCCTGCCAGAAAGCAGGACCTGGCCAAGGCCGCTGTGCCACCACACCCCCCAGTTCAAACCAACTCAAATGAATTTATTTCTGTAGAGTGCTCCTCTCATCAGGGTGACATAGAGCACCGAAGAAAGTTCCAAAGATTGAGAGTGTCACAGAGTGTTTCAGTGGAGACAGAAAGGCAGCAGCCACAGTTCACTATTAGAATCACTCAGCTGGCAGGTGAAGAGAGGAAAACAAAATCTGTGACTGTGAAGAAGGGGAGAAAAATAAACTTGTAAGAGTCTAAATATCAGTGGCTGCCCATCCCCCCTGGGCTTTTTATTTTGGTGACAGCAGACCAAAAAATGCGGACAAAGACAAAGAAGGTTTGTCTGTCAAAACAGTGTTATATTCTATGAAAGCTAAAGTCACTGTCCAGGCCCATGGTTCTGATCCTGTAGGTCAAAGTAGGCAATCTTCAGCTCCCATCCACAGAACCCAGGGGTTGTTGTAGGGTGGTGTCGATTCTTGACAACAGGTGACCTGTTCAGAGGGCTGTAGTTTAGCTTTAAACGTAGCGATAGAGAGGTGTCTTTCACTTTAGCAGGCAGAGCATTCCAAAATTTATGGGCTCTATGGACAAAACCTCTGCTACCTACATATGGATCTCAGGGACTATGGAAAAAAAATCAATGTCCTGTGAATGTAGAGTGCAACTTGACTCATGGGGAGATTGGGGATGTAAGGTGGAATACTGTAACACCAAAAATATGAGCACAACTTTTGCTGTGCAGATAGAGGGAAGGAATGGCAACAGAAGAAGCCCTGGTAACCCCTACAGCACCTCCCACAGAATATGACAGAGTCCATGATCACAGTCCTTCTCCAGATTGACAAATCTCATGTAGACTGGATTTGCAAACTGAGAGCGAAGAATGTGTCCACTTTCCAGAACAAAGTCTACAGTACATTGCTCCTCCTGAATCTGAAGGTTGACAAGCTGTAGCCTCCTTACCAGCTGCCTGACATAGACCTTCCCAAGAATGGTGAGAAGTGTGATCTTTTCATAGTCTGAACACATTCCGCAGTCCCGTATTTTGAAGATGTGAACCAACACCCCTGTCTGCCAGTCCAGAGATATTGTTCCTCTCTTACTGTGTAGCAATTCACAGCTCGAACCACATCATCAAATTCGCCGATGACACGGCCGTGGTGGATCTCATCAGCAAGAACGATGAGTCAGCATACAGAAAGGAGGTGAAGCGGCTAATGGACTGGTGCAGAGCCAACAACCTGTCTCTGAATGTGGACAGAACAAAAGAGATGGTTGTTGACTTCAGGAGAGTATGGAGAAACCGCTCTCCGCTGAACATCGATGGCTCAGCAGATCACTGTGAGGAGTTAAGTGAGAAGAACTCAGCAGACCATTGTGAGGAGTTGAGCTAGAAGAACTCAGCAGATCATTGTGAGGAGTTGAGCTAGAAGTGTGAGGAGTTGAGCTAGAAGAACTCAGCAATCATTGTGAGGAGTTGAGCTAGAAGAACTCAGCAGATGTGAGGAGTTAAAGGGACGAACAGGTACGGAGATGATGGTCTAATGCGTTGTCACGGTAGAGTTGAGTGGCATCCCACGTGACGTGACGTTACGGAGCTGAAAAGGCGCAGACTCCTCCTGTGCGTCGGGTTCTACATGTCGGTCGTTCACTGACTGCACGAGCCGCGCGCGACCGAGAGCGCGTGGGCAAGTTGTCGGAGACGCGCAGGACGAGATGACGGTTTTAGGACAGGTGGGTCATCTGTGGTAAGTGACGAGGGATGACTGATGATGACTGACTGTATTTCACGTGTGTTCAGTGTGTTCCGTGACACCGTGTGTGTGCTGATCATCATGCACTGGAGCCGCGACAGTTCAATCTTTTGAGAGAACGGATTGAAACCTCAGTCTAGTGTTGATAATAATAATAATAATAATAATAATAATAATAATAATAATAACTGAAGAGTTTTAGGGGAACTTTCGAAGTGTCTCGTTTCCGCGGCTTGTAGAAAAAAACAAACCGACGCGTCGCTCTGAGACACTTATTTCTGTTATTACATTATATTTACATTTACATAAATGACAGACATATTTAAATCACTCCTGGTCATTTAATTGCGTTCGTGACACATGAAAATGTGAAATAAAAATCTTTTCTTGGCTTTTTCTTTTCTTTTCTGGATAAAATGAAGCATGGATTTGCACAAATTCTGGAGGCTCCGAACCCGTTTGAGCTGCTGGACAGAGTAAAACTGTGTAAAACGATACACAGAGAGGGACCTTTGTAGCATATTGTGTCTTTTTTTACAATTTCTTCTATATTTTTGAGTTACTATGCATTTTTATCAGGAAATGTAATTGTATGTGTTACTCTCTTTTTGTGTTTCAGGTGGACTAGTGACTTTAGATGGGTGATCGATTGTATAGCTAGTATCTTACTATCTAGCGCTCAAGTCACCTTGGATTAAAAAAAGATAAATACCACCTAGTAATAGGAACTGAATAAATGTGTGTGTGTTATGATGCCATTTGTGACAAATGTGTATGTAGTGGACTTTCTGCTGTGCTCATTGATCTGTCTCAGTGTGAAGAAACACATAAGACACATTTTCATGCTTTTGAGAAATGTTGCTAATGTTATGAGCATCAGTAAAGGTTCTTGTCTTCTAAAAGATTTGGCTGATACCACTGCAGAACGTTCTGGGAAGTCTAATGGGGGGAGGGGGATGAACCCCCCAAATATTAAGAAAGCGTCTGTAAAGTCCTGCGCTCTATTGTTTATGTTTTCGTGTCCCTTAGCAACCACAACCGCTGCTGCCTTTTTCGCCTGCCGGTACCTGTCTGCTGAGTCAGGAGTCCCCAGAGCCAACCAGGCCCTAAAGGCCTCCTTCTTCAGCTTGATGTTAGAGGTTTGTAAATTGGTGCAATGGGCAGCAGAATAGGTGACACATGGGAAGCTGGGTACACAGCAACCACGTGTACACAGTAACACGTGTACAACAGTGTAAACAGGAGCAGTTGGACGGTGAGGATCCTGATTGTGGGGGAGGAGATGTCTGCGACGGCTGAACACCTCAAAAATGAGGCAACATGAGATGGAGAGTTTCCCAAAAATCATCCTATTACTATGTATTTTGGGAGCTGTGATTCAGCAGCTGAGGAAGTTCAACCTGCCACAGGAGCTACTGATGCAGTTCTACTCTGCAGTCATCGAGTCCATCCTCTGCACCTCTATAACTGTCTGGTTCAGCTCAGCTACAAAATCAGACCTCACAAGATTACAGCAGATAGTTCGGACTGCTGGAAGAATCATCGGTACACCCCCCCAGCTCTCCAAGAACTGTACTTGTCCAGAGTCAGTAAAAGGGCTAGCAAAATCATTGTAGACCCCTCACATCCAGGCCACTTCCTCTTCGAACCTTTGCTATCTGGCCGGCGCTACAGAGCACTGAGCACCAGGACAGCCAGGCACAAGAAAAGTTTCTTTCCTCAGGCTATCTACCTCATGAATAGCTAAATCCCCCTAGAGAGTAAACCAATGCAATACACGACGCTATTTATATTTATAATTATATCTATTTATCACATAATTTCTCTTACTCACATTTCCTTGCATTTGTATAGAACATACCTGTTATCACGCCCTCCAACTCAGTAACAAGCAATACCGGCAGCTGATAAGGGTCCGGGCACATAAAAGGGCAGCCCGGACCATAGGAAGCTGCGGAACCTTGTTCAGCCTCGTTACTCACTCGCGCTCCTAGTAATTGCTCCTCGCCTCCTCGCCCCGCTCCTCGTACTCGACTTCCCAGCTTACCACATCTCTTCTGGATTACGTTTCTCAGATTCTCCCTTCGGACTACGTTCGTACATTGGTTTCCCTTGCCTGTCTCCTTGACCATGTCTTCTAGATTGCCCGTTGAACAACCTTCCTGTGCTCTGCACTTGGGTCTGGCACACCTGCTCCGGGGGAAACACCGTGACACCTGTACATACATATAATGTCTAGTGCCTATTTTTTAATATTGTATACTTTATATTTTTTATATATTTTTTATTCTTTATTCACATATTCTGTCTTCTCATCTGTGTCTTGTCACCGTCATTCTGTCTGTGCTGTGGAAGTTTCTGTCACCAAGAAAAATTCCTTGTATGTGTGAACATACTTGGCAATAAAACTCATTCTGATTCTGTACGTTACACTGAAGAGCTCATCTCCATTACACATTCTTTCACACACATAGTGTCTACAAACACTTGTCCCACGTGGGGGTTGCAACGAGCCGGAGCCGAGCCGGCAGCACAGGGCGCAAGGCTGGAGGGGGAGCGGACACACCCCGGACGGGACACCAGTCCAAGCAGGACTCGAACCTCAGACCCACCCTATGGCAGGCCCCAGCGAAACCTGTTGCATCACCATGCTCCCCACATTTTTTCAATCATAAAAAAACACTTTTAAAAACGAGCAAGTGAATAAAAGAGGTCAGAAGATGCAACACTAGGACTACTTCCTATTCCTTAGCTCAGTGAGCACTGGGGGTCCGGACTGTGCGCTACCCTCGGTTTGAGGTCGTGTTTGATGATCTCCTGTTTTAGGGTTGGGGTGTCCTTGATGAGCAAACCATTGTTCTTGATCCTTGAGGGTGTCTAGCTCACTTTGATGGTTCCGTTTGTGCACCAAACCTCTCTGAACAGGTACAGGTTGAGCTCTTAAGTGCTCTGGTCCATCATCACCATTGCCATCATTGTGGTCTCACATGTGCTCAGTCCTCCGTTTGAATTTTTCTCTTTCTGGCAGGTGTAAAGAGAGGGCGGAGTCTGGAGCGCCTTTCCATGAGCCCCTGCGCGGACCCCCCCGCAGAGTGCCCTCAGCGGCAGCAGGAAAAGAAGAAGCAGCTCTACACATTGTGCAAGGTGTGCAACGTTCAGCTGGACTCACAGGCGCAGGTGTACAGCAGAGGCAGGTTGCACCTGAGGAGGGTGAGACAGTTGAGCCACAGGGAGGGTGCTGTTTGTGGTGTTTTACACCAAGAACGAATCCTTGAGAGTTTTGTAAAAGAAGGGTTCCTGCCGGCCTGTAGGGTGTAAGTTGACAAAGGATAATTGTCATTGGTTAGTTCCTAAAAGAAGCAGGAACCGTTATTGGCTGCACTATATATAACGGGGGTGTTTTCGCGCAAAAAAAGCAGATGAGGTTCTGCGGTGTGAAGTGAGTTTGTGACGCGATCTACTGTTCTCAATAAACTCTTTGTTTTGCACATTTCAAGTGTTCCAGTGCTTTGTTTCAGGGAAACCTCCAAAGAACGGTGTTCCTTCCTTTTCGGACACCACAGTTTTGGCGACGAGGATGGGATGTTTTACCGTAAAGAAACAAGAGTTATGAGTAACTCCGGTGAAGCCTGGGACAGAGATACTATTAGTGCGGAAGAGTGACGACGGACAGAGCTGGTCGAAAATGGCTTTTGGGAAGCCCGAGGATTTCCACTTCGACGAAAGCGAGGAACAATTCGGTGCTTATTTGGAAAGGCTCGAGCAGTATTTTGCGGCAAATGGATTGGGAGACACCGAAGAAAAGGCAAAAGCGGTATTTCTGACGATTGTGGGGAAAAGGACTCACAGTCTGCTAATGGACTTATGCACACCCTTAAAACCAGCGCAAAAGACTTTCACGGAGCTGATTGAGCTGCTGAAAAACCACTACGTCCCCCGGACAAATTTCATCGCGGAGAGATGCAAGTTTCACTCCAGGAATCAACTGGATGGTGAATCGATAAGTGAGTACGTTGCGAATTTGAGAAAATTGTCAGCGACGTGCAAGTTTGGACAGTTTTTAGATGAGGCTTTACGCGATAGATTCGTGTGTGGCGTGAAAAGTGCGGAGCTCAGAGACCGTCTGTTAAATGCAGCACATTCTAAAGACGTACCCCTTGCACTTGCAATAGAAATGGGGCTGGCGTTTGAAGTGACTGTAAAGAGTTCGCAACAGTTTTCCCAAAAGACTTTTAAAACACACGGACTAGTGGAAAAGAAGGGTTCCACGAAGGCACAAGATGCCATGGTAAAACTGTGCTACAGATGTAACGGTAAGGGGCACAAGCCCGATGCTTGCAGGTTCAAAGATGTTAATTGCCACATGTGTGGAAAAAGGGGACATGTTGTTGTGCGAGCCTGCCGAACGCGTTCGGAAGGGCAAGATGACGCGGCCAAGCAAGCCAAGTGGAAGTGGACGAAGCACCTGGATGCCGCCACGTTGCAGGACCACGTTTCGCCGTATCCGAAATCGCCGCTAACCGCGAGGAGCAACGAACTGGTAGGAACAACGAATCGGATTGCATCGCACACGACGAGCGCGGACACGGAGGAGGAGATTCCCACGCACTCCAGCTACAGGAAGCCGGACTTGCCCGCACCACTACTACGGAGTCACGAGTCCGTGATGGTCCCAAAGAAAGTGACATACAAGGGACAGAATTGTTTGCTATTGGCGCGAATGTGCACAAAGTAAACAAGCCTTACTGTGTTTATGTCCGAATTAATAATGTGCGAGTGAAAATGGAGGTAGATACGGGAGCAGCTGTTTCTGTCATTTCCGAGAAATTGTACCACCGTAGATTTTACAAGGTAAAACTAGCTCCAGCTAACTGTGTTTTGAAAACATACAGTAAAGAGTCCTTAGAGCTTAAGGGTAAAATCACAGTGAGGGTGAAAAGTAAGGACCAAACACACATGCTAGACTTGGTGGTTGTAAAAGGTAATGGGCCTTCTCTAATGGGTAGAGACTGGATTAGTCACCTGAATCTAGATTGGTCACGCATAAACAACGTGACTAGTGAGACCATGGAGCAGTTGTGTGACAGATATTCGTCTGTGTTTCAACCAAATTTAGGGATGCTTAAGGGAATCGGTGCTAAACTCCATGTAGTGAAAGAGGCGATGCCAAAATTTTGCAAGCCACGCACTGTGCCCTATGCTTTGCGGGATAGCGTTGAACAGGAGTTATGTAAGCTAGAAGCAGAAGGTGTCATCTCTCCTGTCAGTTACAGTGAATGGGCAGCACCCATTGTGTGTATTCTCAAAAAGGACAATAGTGTAAGGATATGTGGAGACTACAAGGTTACTATTAACCCTTGGTTGGAAGTAGAGCAGTATCCTTTACCTCGAACACAGGATTTGTTTGCTAAGTTGTCAGGAGGTCAGAGATTCACTAAATTAGATTTGTCTCAAGCTTATCAACAAGTACCACTAGAGGAAAGCTCCAAAAGATACCTTACCATAAATACACCAAAAGGGTTGTATACCTATAATAGGCTACCTTATGGGGTTGCTAGTGCTCCAGCCATTTTTCAGAAAATTATGGATCAAGTACTACAGGGCATGGATGGTGTAATATGTTATCTTGATGATATCTTGATCACAGGAGGTGATACGGAAAAGCACATGACAGCTTTAGAAGGAGTTTTAAAGAGATTGCAAGCATATAATCTGAGTCAGACGAGAAAAATGCTCTTTTTTTCCAAAGCAGCGTATCCTACTTAGGGCATGTCATTGATATGGAGGGTATTCACCCCATGAAAGAAAAGACTGATGCCGTAGAAAGGGCTGCTGTTCCCACAAATGTGACAGAACTCAGGTCTTTCTTAGCGCTGTTAAATTATTATGGCAAGTTCATTCCTAATCTTTCCACCCTCATACAGCCCATGACAGAGTTGTTGCATAAAGATGTGAACTGGGAATGGTCAAAGAAATGTCAGGCAGCTTTTGAGAATGCAAAAAGACATTTAATGTCCCATCAAGTTCTGATTCATTTCAACGCTGAGTTACCTTTAGTCTTAGCGTGTGATGCATCTCCTGTAGGAGTGGGTGCAGTACTCTCCCACAGAATGCGTGATGGTGGTGAGAGGCCTATTGCATTTGCTTCAAGGATGCTGACAAAAACTGAGCGCAACTACTCGCAAATCGAAAAAGAGGCTTTAGGATTGGTATTTGGAGTAATGAAATTCCATGATTATCTGTTTGGAAGACAGTTTACCTTAGTAACAGATCATAAGCCCTTGCTGAAAATTCTGGGTCCTAAAACAGGGATACCTACTCTCGCTGCAGCTAGAATGCAAAGATGGTCTTTGATCTTGTCTGCATACAAGTATGAAATCCAGTACAAGAGATCAGAACAGCATGGAAATGCTGATGCCTTGTCGAGGTTACCCACGAACGATGATAATGCCATTAGGTCTAATCCAGTGTATAGGGTGTCTTATCTCGAAGAATTACCTGTCACTGCAAACGAAATAGCACAAGAAGAAATGGAGGCTGACCCTGTGCTCAAAAGGGTTAAGGAACATGTAATGTGTGGGTGGCCAAAGCATATATCTGAAGAAGTACTAAAGCCATACTTTTCCAAGAAATTTGAACTTTCCGTGGAAAATGGTTGTCTTCTTTGGGAGTATCGTGTAGTAATACCTGAAAAATTGCATGACAGATTACTGGCAGAACTTCATGACAGTCATTGGGGTATAGTAAAGATGAAATCGTTGGCCAGAAGTTTTTTTTTTTGGTGGCCTGCTCTTGATATGGACATTGAAAATGTAGTTAGTCAGTGTGACGTGTGTCAGCAGCAGCGTAGCATGCCTGCTCCTGTTCCTGTACATACATGGAAATGGTCATCGGGACCCTGGGAGCGAATCCACTTAGATTTTGCTGAGGATCAGATTTTGGTAGTAATGGATGCTTATGCTAGATGGCCTGAGATTGTTCCTATGCAATCAACTACTTCAGCAAAGACGATCGAAGTGCTGAGACATTTATTTGCAGCTTACGGTCTTCCTCAAGAAGTAGTCACTGATAATGGACCCCAGTTTACGTCCCGAGAATTTGAACAATTCTTACTGCTGAATGGGGTCAAACATACTAAATCTCCTGCGTATCATCCTGCCTCAAATGGGTTGGCTGAACGGTTGGTGCAGAGTTTGAAAAGAGCACTTGCAAAGAATAGAGCGGTTGGGGGTAAAACACTTCAACACTGTGTTGCTAATTTTTTGTATAATTACCGCAACGCGCCTCATAGTGCTACTCACAAGACACCAGCAGAGTTATTCCTCAAGAGATCAGTTCGTACGCGATTGTCTCTGATCAGGCCACACTTTTCACAGGCTCTGAATTGTGTGAGCCCTGCTAAAACTGAGGAATCCTGTAGAGTCAGGACCTTTACTGTTGGGCAACACGTTTTGGTAAGAAATTACAGGGCAGGGGAGAAATGGTTGCATGGTGTCATTTCAAAAGTGCTGGGTCCAGTCACTTACATGGTTGATGTGAATGGAAACTGTGTAAAGAGACATGTGAATCAGATGCTGAGTAGTAAATCTAGGTGTGACAGGGGTAATGTTGAACCTGGTCATGTTCCTGACAAGGGAAGGAACTGGGATTATGATGAGATTGACATGGATGTTAAGGGGGGCAGTGAAATTGTCATATCAGAAAGCGCTGCGACTGATTCAGAGACACAGTCAACACCTGCAGCAGTGCCGCTCTCATCAGCATCATCCTCATCACCGTCCTTCCCCACTGAAAGTGTTTTTGTGAAAGCTCGTCCTGTTCGTAGCAGGCGTGCTCCCCAAAGGTTGAATTTGTAAAGAGTAATAATGTAACCACGGTTATAATGGAAATTGCAACCTGTAACCAACAGAAAGAAAAAAAAAAAACAAAAAAAAAAACAAAATTGTGTGTTGGTTGTTCTGTTGGCGGTTGATAAGTATTGTAAATACACACACACACACACATTTTCAGAACCGCTTATCCCTTACGGGGTCACGGGGAACCGGAGCCTACCCGGCAACACAGGGCGTAAGGCCGGAGGGGGAAGGGGACACACCCAGGACGGGACACCAGTCCGCCACAAGGCACCCCAAGCGGGATTTGAACCCCAGACCCACCGGAGAGCAGGACTGCAGCCCAACCCACTGCGCCGTATTGTAAATATTTTGTTCTCTTAAGGGTAGTAAGAGATTGGAAGCGACAGGGGAGGAGCTGTGGTGTTTTACACCAAGAACGAATCCTTGAGAGTTTTGTAAAAGAGGTTCCTGCCGGCCTGTAGGGTGTAAGTTGACAAAAGATAATTGTTATTGGTTAGTTCCTAAAAGAAACGGGAACCGTTATTGGCGGCACTATATATAACGGGGGTGTTTTCGCGCAAAAAAAGCAGATGAGGTTCTGCGGTGTGAAGTGAGTTTGTGACGCGAGCTACTGTTCTCAATAAACTCTTTGTTTTGCACACTTCAAGTGTTCCAGTGCTTTGTTTCAGGGAAACCTCCAAAGAACGGTGTACCTTCCTTTTCGGACACCACACTGTTCACGCAGGCCCTGCCCATACTAGGTCCCGCCACGTCGGCTTTGCCCTAACTGCTGGGTGCACAGGTGAGTATGGGAGGTCAACCTGGAAAAGTGGAAGAGCTGTGAAAAAACAAGCTGCGTAAGTGAATAGACTGCAAGTAAATGAACACAATTGTAGGTGATGGGTGCTCAGAGTTCGAATGAAGACGACCGAGTAATAATCTCTTAGATGTGGAACATAGTGCACGGTGTTCTGGCTGCCACTCCTCATGCTGCAAGACATTTTCTTGGCTTCTTCAATTCACAGAGACACACACTGCCTTCCCAGCATTCACTGTGACCTTTCATCCCTCAGGAGCTGCAAGCAAAGCAATGACGTAACCTGTGTCCCTTGGCTGCCGTTATGAGAGCAGCTCCTTGTTTGGGCCATTGCTATGGACACGGCTTGCCCTCCAGCCATGGCTTTACAGTAAGCATATGGAAAGTGCTCTCCAAATGAGCCCAGGATGCCATTGATGTCAAACTGCACCCTCCTCTGAGGCCATGAGATGCTGGAGCACTCAACCACTTGTCCCTCAGAACATTAATTTCAGCAGAGAAGGAACCAATGGAAACTCTGATTTTTTTACGCATCTGTTTGAAACAACTTCAGCAAACATGTTAAAGTGTCTGAAGGACAAGTTGAGGTTCAGGTACTGGGATGCTGGTGAAGTTGCAGGATTAGGTTTAGGGTTAAGGTTAGGGTTAGCGCCAGTGCTAGCTGTTTGGTGTTCCAGGGGTTTGAGACCTGCATGGGGTGCCTTGTGATGGACTGGTGGCCCGTCCTGGGTGTGTCCCCTTCCCCTCCAGCTTTCCACCCTGCGTTGCTGGGTAAGGCCCTAGCTCACTGTGACCCCACTCGGGACAAGCAGTTGTTGACATTGGTTGGTTGGTTGTTTGGTTAGGGTTAACGTTAGGGTTAGGTCAATCTATAGGTCTGCAGACTTCACACTTCCATGTGACTCTTGGAGTGTCTCTCTTGTGGACCAATGGACACAGCACACACACAGCAAGAGTGGTTAGGGGGTTGGAGGGGTCAGGCAGGAGGGCTCATGGGCAGTTCTGCTTTATTTATACTGTTTCTGGACCCAATACAAGCCTCCTGCCGAGCTCCTCTGCTAAGGCCTCCCATTTCATGGAATTACATGAAGCCCTGCCCTCCAGCCAGCCGCTCTCTGACTCCCTGACAATACACAGTCTGCAGCCCCACTCACTGTCCCATTAGGTACTGCTGGAGTCCTTCATTTTCCTAAGCTCCGCCCACTACCTGCTGGGCCATCCTCCTGCCTCCGCCCACCGGTTTATCACGTGTGCAGATTTACCTGTTTCAGCCAACAACGGTATGTGGTTCAGCAGGTTGTGTTGCTGCTTCTGGAGTCAGAGGTTGCAGATTTGACTCCCACCTCCTGATCTAGTTGACTTGAGTAAAGTTGCTCTTGTGCAAAGAAATTACCCTGCTCTGAATGCATAACTCGTTGTAAATCGAGAGAGGTATCTGCCCAAAGAATAAGTGTAAGTTGCTTTGGAAAAAAGTGTCTGATAAAAACTATAAAAATAATAATAGCGTAGGTGCTGTATGGTACCTGGGGGAGTGGTTCACCTCAGTGGTGTTCAGGCCTTTGGTGTCACATTGTGCCTGTCAGTAACTCATGAATAATAAAAGCTGTGCGACCATGGTGCATGTGGTCAGAGTGACCACAACCCCTCCCAGGTAACGGTACAGCCCTCTCCACCTCACTCACTCACAGCAGTGGTTTGGAGATGAGAGGGGATGATGTATTGATGAAGATGGACAGGAGCCGCTGGACGGGTTGATGTCCATGTTTGTGTGTCCTGAGGGGGCCCTGTGTGTGCCGGCGCGTGAATGTCTACCCCCCATGGTGAAGGTGAGGGGGGGAAGAGTGCAACGCTCAGTGCCGCCATCACTCCCATGTGAGTCGTCTCTCTTCCACTCAATTTTTTCAATTCAATGTGCTTTAGTGGCATAGCAAGTTGTATACAGGTGTTGGTAAAACAATTTTATGAACAGTTTTCTGTAGTGCAAAGTAAATATTTAAATCATAAGTTATTACACACACACAGTTTCTGAACCGCTTGTCCCATACAGGGTCGCAGGGAACCAGAGCCTACCCAGCAACTCAGGGCATAAGGCCGGAGGGGGAGGGGACACACCCAGGACAGGACACCAGTCCATCGCAAGGCACCCCAAGCGGGACTTGAACCCCAGACCCACTAGAGAGCAGGACCCGGTCCAACCCACTGCGCCAC
This sequence comes from Scleropages formosus, assembly GCF_900964775.1. NCBI lineage: Eukaryota > Metazoa > Chordata > Actinopteri > Osteoglossiformes > Osteoglossidae > Scleropages > Scleropages formosus. The sequence continues at coordinate 29,682,547 of NC_041817.1, forward strand.
CGCACCCCCACTTAAGTTATTACACACACACACACACACACACACATATTTTCAGAACCGCTTGTCCCATACGGGGTCACGGGGAACCGGAACCTACCCGGCAACACAGGGCGTTAGGCCGGAGGGGGAGGGGACACACCCAGGACGGGACGCCAGTCCGTTGCAAGGCACCCCAAGCGGGACTCGAACCCCAGACCCACCAGAGAGCAGGACTGTGGTCCAACCCACTGCGCCACCGCACCCCTAAGTTATTACATTTAGAAAAAAAATTAAAAAATTAAAAACACACTAATACCTGAACTGGTGTCCACAACAAGAGGTACCAGTGTAATCAGTGTGATACACAGGCGAGTTCAGTCCCTCCTTCCCCCTCTCTTTGTGACAGGCTTTCTCACACACACACACACACACACACACACACACACACAGACAGACAGACAGACAGACAGACAGACACAGAGCTTTAACCAGTAAGTCTGGTGGCAGGTCGCAGTCCCCTAGATTCTGGAAGTCTGGTGAATATGGGGAGGTATTTCTCTCCCACTTCTCTTGGTGTCTCTTATGAAGGAACAGTAAGGAAGAGAACCTCTGTCTGCACTTCTCTTTGGTCATAGTGGGAGCTCCTCCCTGGGTACCTGAGTGTGTGTGTGCGTGCCTCTCTCTATGGCCACACTGTGATGGCTGAGTCTGTGCTGTGTCAAGGTTGTCCTCTGTGTCCTTGATTACCTCTGTCAGGTACTGTACCGCACTGAGGAAACTTTTACTCTTTTATGTACTGTATTTACACTTGTACAGAACTCTGTATGCAGGATTTCCACTGGTTTTTGTCCTGTGTTTTACACTCAGGACTTGGACTGGGTACTTGGTTCTGTAAGTGACTGCGATATTTCAGTCCAGATTCTGTTTGGAATTTCTCATCAAATTGATGTTTGAATGGCATAAAAAGCTCTTCTCACTTTCTCTTTCAGTTCACCGACACACACACTTTCAGAACCGCTTGTCCCATACGGGGTTGCGGGGAACCGGAGCCTACCCGGTAACACAGGGCGTAGGGGGAGGGGACACACCCAGGACGAGACGCCAGTCCGTCGCAAGGCACCCCAAGTGGGACTCAAACCCCAGACCCACCGGAAAGCAGGACCGTGGTCCAACCCACTGCGCCACCGCACCCCCTGCAGTTCACCGACAGCCAAGTTGAAATTTCCAGTGCCGGTGATTTTCCGGTGCAAGTGTGTCTAGTTTGTCGTTTCCAGGGTGAAACTCTGTCTTGTTCCCTGACATTAGGGACTTTTCTGGAATAAAAGTATTTTTGTTTTCTTTGGGCTAATACTCAGGGTCCATGTCTCACAGTACTCATGCAGCAGGTCCAGCTTCTGCTGTAGACCCTCTTTGGTTCAGGACAGCAGGACCTCTCCTCTCCTCTCTCTTTTTGCTCTCCCCTGTATCTATCTATTTCTGTCTCTCTCTCTTCCTCCCCCAATCTCTCATCCCCTCCTTCTCTCCTCTCCTGTCTCTGTCTCTCTCCCCTCTCTCTCGTTCTCCCCTCTCTCTCTCCCTGAAACACCCTACTGGAGTTGAGGGTCGCTGCCAGAGATGTGGACTAGCTTTCCTAGCCGAGGCGGGCACTCATAGTCTCTCTGTGCTCCTTCCCTGTTTACTCCGCATCTCTCTTTCTCTACCTCTCTCCCTGTAGGTCTCTCTCGCTCTCTCTCTCGCAGTGTTTCTGTGTTCTGCTGAAATGCACCATGTCCTTCGCAGGTGAACACGATGGTGGTGACCAAGTGGCCAGGAGTAGGCAGGCAAACACCAGGTTCTGCTCTGTGGACATTTTCGGAAGTACAGTTTTACAGGAGCGGTGAAGGAACTGACTGTGGTTGAACTGCCCTGCAACTTTTAAGCTGAAACACTTTTTTGAAAACTTAAACAAGTTTCTCAGTGCATAGGTATGGTCATTTTTGTTTCATAGCTTCCAAAGACATGGCATTGTGCTACAGGTGTCAGTGGGGCCTCACTACTTCTGGGCTGTGCATCCAGCAGTGGGTTCGATTCGGACTTGGTGTGTGTGGAGTTTGCATGTTCTCTGTGTATTTGTGTGGGTTTCCTCCCACAGTTCAAAGAGGTGTTTCTGGTGGCTTTACATTGTGTGTGTTTGTAGCGTGAACTAATGAAGCCATCAATCTGTAGCTTCTGTACTATCAAACAGAACAGGGCAGTGTCAACTATTATTATTACTACTGTGAAGTTGCATGTCAGATTTTTGGATCCTCCACATATGACATTTGCTTGCAATCAGGGCTCTTAGTATTGTTTGACAAAGTAGAAGACACTGTCAGACACACACATTGTCTGTGAGACACACACTATGTACTGCCATTTTCTGGAAATTATACATCTCACTCTCACTCACTATGTGAACCGCTTGTCCCATTCGGGGTTGCAGGGAGCCGGAGCCTAACCCAGCAACACAGGGCATAAGGCTGAAGGGGTGGACAGGACACCCGTCTGTCTCAAGGCACCCCAAGCAGGACTTGAACTCCAGACCCACCAGAGAGCAGAACCCGGTCCAACCCACTGCGCCACTGCACCCACCAATTATACATCACATATAGTGTATTTTGGTGGTCTGTTATCATTGTTTGCTGGAATACGGGTCTGTTGCAATAGCAATGGTGCTGTTGCAGTGCAGCTCTGTGCATTATGAACAGCTGTTGTTTTTGGGAAAACATCTGTACTGTAGCTGGAGCACATAGAGCTGTGGTGCTGAGTCTGGTTCACAGAGCTGTTGAGAATTCAGTGGCTGGGTCACAGCACCAAAACTTGTCTAATACTAGCTAGATACCAAGGACTGAGCTTTTACAAAGGTGGCCATGAGGAGTTACCTGGAGTTAGGGTAACTGTGAGCACACACTTTCCCTGTGGTCAGTGGCTATTGTCATGGCCCCGGGAACGAGCAAAGCGGCGACACCTGCAGCCAATTAAGAAGACCTGGGATAAAAGGAGCCCCGTGCCCACATGTCAGTGTGGATTCTTGCAATTGCCTTGTGCCCTTTTCAGTCTCAGCAGTGCGGCTCTTTGGGCCTCACCTGGGCTCCTGTTTTAACCCTTGCCTGTTCTGTACAGCTACTGAGTTTAGCTTGCCTGCATTGTGATGTTCATGTGCAGAAAGACCTTTGCCCGTTCCTGATCTTGTCTTGTCCTTCAAACCTGGTTGCTAGAATAAAGCCAACCCCTGATTGGGTCCTTTACTCACCTGTCTCCAGTGCCCTTGCCTGACAGCTATCCTGGGCTGTTGATCAACATGCATCTACCACATGTCGAAGTGTCCTCCTGGTGAGACCCACTCGACAAGGTCACTTTCACACTGACATGTTTGAAGACACCCATTATTCTGTACCTTGACCCAGTGGGCTTAAAATCCCCCTACAGCTTCACTTAATTTTTCAGTGTTCAAAATGAACCGAGTTGGATTAGTCTGGTTCTGCAGGTGTGATAATAGCAATTTCAAAATAAATTCATCAGTGAAACTTCTTGTAAGTCTTGGTAATTCTGATGTATGGTATTTCAATGGAATTCACAACTCAAGCTGTATTACAGATACATCCTCAGTAAATGGTAAATATTGCCTGTCTTGCTGTAATCTACTACACTGGGCAATGCTGGAGAACTACACTGTGTACAAAGACTAGAATTTTTACACTGTACCACAGCACATTATCTGACACTATGTAATATGTTTTTACTGTCAGTGTAGTCTAATAACCTCAGCTTTGTCACTGTGTTTACATGCACAGTGCTGTGGATCAGAGTGTCAACTGCGTGATCCTAAGGCAATAGTGTCATCTTCATTTATTGTTCATAGTCACCCTGGAAGGGATTTACTGGTTGACGGAGAATGATCAGAATCAGAATCAGAACGAGCTTTATTGCCAAGTATGTTCGCACATACAAGGAATTTGTCTTGGTGACAGGAACTTCCACAGCACAGACACAGAATGACAGTGACAAGACAGATGAGAAGATAGGGTATGTGAATAAGAGATAAAAAATATAAAGTACCCAATATACAAAAATAGTCACTAGATACAAATGCAAGGGAGTGTGAGTAAGAGATATGTGATAAATAGTTATAAATATAAATATAAATAGCATTATGTACTGCACGGTTTACTCTCTAGGGGAGAGATTTAGGTGTTCATGAGGTAGATGGCCTGAGGAAAGAAACTTTTCTTGTGCCTGGCTGTCCTGGTGCTCAGTGCTCTGTAGCGCCGGCCAGATGGCAAGGGTTCGAAGAAGAAGTGGCCTCGATGAGAGGGGTCTAGAATGATTTTGCTCGCCCTTTTACTGACTCTGGACGAGTGCAGTTCTCCGAGAGCTGGGGGGGATGTGCCGATGATTCGTCCAGCAGTCCGAACTATCCGCTGCAGTCTTCTGATGTCTGACTTTGTAGCTGAGCCGAACCAGACAGTTATAGAGGTGCAGAGGACGGACTCAATGACTGCGGAGTAGAATTGCATCAGTAGCTCCTGTGGCAGGTTGAACTTCCTCAGCTGGCGAAGGAAGTACAACCTCTGCTGGGTCTTCTTCACAATGGAGTCTACGTGGGGCTCCCACTTCAGGTCCTGTGAGATGGTGGTGCCCAGGAACCTGAATGACTCCACTGTTGCCACAGTGTTGTTCATGATGGTGAGTGGGGATAATGCTGAGGTGTTTCTCCTGAAGTCTACGATCATCTCCACTGTTTTGAGCGTGTTCAGCTCCAGGTTGTTATGACTGCACCAGACAGCCAGCTCTTGGACCTCCTGTCTGTAAGTAGACTCAGTCGCCATTCCGGATGAGGCCGATGAGTGTGGTGTCATCTGCAAACTTCAGGAGTTTGACAGAGGGGTCTTTTGCGGTGCAGTCGTTGGTGTACAGGGAGAAGAGCAGTGGGGAGAGCACACATCCCTGGGGGGCGCCAGTACTGATCGTGCGAGTTTTGGATGAGAATTTTCCCAGCCTCACTATCTGCTGCCTGTCTGTCAGAAAGTTGGTGATCCACTGACAGATGGAGGTGGGCACAGAGAGTTGGGTTAATTTGGACAGGAGGAGGTGTGGGATGATGGTGTTGAAGGCCGAACTGAAGTCCACGAACAGGATCCTCACATAAGTCCCTGGTTTGTCCAGATGTTGCAGGATGTAGTGCAGTCCCATGTTGACTGCATCATCCACAGACCTGTTTGCTCGATAAGCAAACTGCAGGGGGTCCAGCAAGGGTCCAGTGATGTCCTTCAGGTAGTCCAACACCAGTTTTTCAAGTGACTTTATGACCACAGACGTTAAGGCGACAGGTCTGTAGTCATTAAGTCCTGTGATTTTGGGTTTCTTTGGGATGGGGATGATGGTGGAGCGTTTGAAGCAGGAAGGAACTTCGCACATCTCCATTGATCTGTTGAAGATCTTTGTGAAGATAGGGGCCAGCTGGTCGGCACAGGTTTTTAGGCAGGCCGGTGAGATGCCGTCTGGGCCTGGTGCTTTCCTTGTCTTCTGTTTGACGAAGACCCGACGCACCTTCTCTTCACAGATCAAAGGTGCAGGAGGGGGGAAGGTGGGGGTTACTGGAGGTGTTAATTGATTCGTGGAGAGAGGGTGTGAGACAGGGTTTATCAAACCTGCAATAAAACTCATTCAAATCGTCGGCTAGTTGTTGAGTTGACACGGTGCCGGGGGGTGGTGTCTTGTAATTTGTGATGTCTTTCAGGCCTTTCCACACCGATGCAGGATCGTTGGCTGAAAACTGTTTCTTCAGCTTTTCAGAGTAGTTTCTCTTAGCCACTCTGATCTCCTTTGCTAGTGTGTTTTTGGCCTGTTTATACAAGACTCCGTCCCCGTTCTTGTAGGCGTCTTCTTTGGCCTGACGAAGCTGTCTGAGTTTTGCAGTGAACCACGGTTTGTCATTGTTGTATGTTAAACGAGTCCTGGTAGGGATGCACATATCCTCACAGAAACTGTCATATGATGTTACAGAGTCTGTGAGCTCATCTAGATCGCTAGCAGCAGCCTCAGAAACACTCCAATCAGTGCACTCGAAGCAGGCTTGTAAGTCCTGCTCTGCTTCCTCAGTCCATCTTTTAACAGTCCTTATTACAGGTTTAGCTGATTTCAGTTTCTGCCTGTAGGTCGGTATAAGATGAACCAGGCAGTGATCAGAGAGCCCCAAAGTTGCCCGTGGAACAGAGTGATATGCATCCTTTACTGTGGTGTAGCAGTGGTCCAGTATATTACTGTCTCTGGTGGGACATGTAATATGCTGTCTGTATTTTGGCAGTTCATGGGAGAGATTTGCTTTATTAAAGTCCCCGAGAATGATTATAACAGAGTCCGGGTGTTGTTGCTCTGTGTCTGTGATCTGGTCGCCCAGCTGTTGCAGCGCTGCGTTCACGCATGCTTGTGGTGGAATGTAAACACTTACGAGAATGAAGGAGGAAAACTCCCGTGGCGAGTAGAAAGGCTTGCAGTTGATGAAGAGCGCTTCTAGGTCGGGACAGCACATCTTCTTCAACGCTGTCACATCTGTACACCACCTTTCGTTGATGTAGAAGCATGTCCCACCGCCACGTGATTTCCCCGCTGATTCCGCGTCGCGATCCGCTCTAAACAGCTGGAAGCCCGGCAGATGTAGCGCGCTGTCCGGAATGGCTTCATTCAGCCAGGTTTCCGTGAAGCACAGAGCAGCAGAGTTTAAGAAGTCCTTGTTTCCTTGGGACAGGAGGAAAAGTTCGTCCATTTTGTTGGGTAAGGAGCGGAGGTTCGCCAGATGGATACTAGGCAGCGCTGTTCTAAAGCCGCGCTTTCGGAGCTTGACAAGCGCGCCGGCTCGCTTTCCGCGCTTGCGCGTCTTGGAGCGCTTGAGTAGCGCCGCTGCACCTCCGACTACAATGTCCAGCAAAACGTCAGAATAGTCGAAAACCGGTAAAATGTCGGGTGGTGTGTACTGCCGAATGTTCAGCAGTTCTTCCCTGGTAAAACAGATTGTCGGAGTATAACTGAAGACAGGACAAACTAACAAAAACAGTAAAACAACTGTGGAGCTCCACACCGAGGCGGCCGTTCGCGGCGCCATCATGAAAAGCACATGAGGGTGACTAAGAAGCAAACTAGTGAGGGACTGGAAATGAGGGTATGTGTAGGGGGTAAATTGCAGGGACAGGATGAAAACAAAACAAATGGTGGAGGAGAGGTTCCTCATAAGATTAGTGGCAGTTATTGGACTTGTGATGTATCATGCCTGATCCAATGAGACCGGAGCCTTTACAAGCAAGGCTGTACTTTTTAGCATCATTTTCATCATTTTCATCAGGCGTTACTGCAAAGGCCTTAGTGCAAGTTGGGTTTCCCAGCTGGAGGCATGGGTGGAGAGTAATCACAGGACCAACCCATCAGATGCTAGACATTAGTATAGATCATCTGAGGAGATTCTTCAGTCAAGGCCACTGGAGAGAAAATGTGCTGGAAGAGATCCATTAGAGAAAATCTGTCAGAAGAGAAGGCGGGGTGTTGTGGCACAGCAGGTTTGGCCAGTGCCCTCTGCGTGGCTGGTCCGAGGTTCAAGCCCTGCTTGGGGTGCCCTTCAATGGACTGGCATCCCGTCTAGGGTGTTTCCCCTCCTGCTTAAGCCCTGTGCTTCTGGGATATCCTCCGGCTCGCAAGCAACCCCACTCAGGGCAACCAGTTGTTGACATTGGTCGGTTGGTTGCTGGAAGATAACTAGTAGAGAGGTCCTGTTAGAGGAGGCCCACTGTTGAAAATTTGCTGGAGGAGCTCCACTAGGGAGGACCTGTTAGACAAGGCCCATGTTAGAAGAGACCTGCTGGTGAACAGGACCCACAAGAGGTCATTTAGATGCATTGCTAGCCAACTACCCTTGTGTTCAGCTCTCGTTTACCTGTGAATAGAGGTTTCACATTCATCTAATAAAAAGGGGTGGTTGTGGATTGGTGATCAACTTTTTGTCTCCTACTGAATTTGAAATGGAAACTCAACATTCATTTTGTAAGGAGCTGTGGGTGGAGGCTTTGCATTCATTACTCTGAGCAAGGCCACATTCCAGGATCCAGGACTATTATTGTTACTTGGGAAGCTCATAAGTGGAGCATCACAACAGCTGTTTATTTTCATTCTTTCATGCTCACACATACATTATTACACATAAGTATGAACTAAAATAAACAGTTATCTCTGCAAGATTCACTTGAACAGTGCCAACGATCAGAATGAAATGCAGTAAATTCTCATAAGACAAATTGTAAATGTGCCAAATTTAGAACTGTGTAAATCAGTGTGCATAAATTAGTCATACTTGTGCTGTAATTCTGACTATGAGTAGTTATGAAACATATTCTTTGGAATTAAGAGGAAAAAATTATGGGTTATTTCCAGCACTGTGTCAGGGACAAGGACTGGACACAGGTAAATTTGTGGACCTAATTGTGGGTTGGACTTTAATCTCGTAGGACAGGTTCAAGGGACAAGGCAAGATCAGAGTCAAGAACAGGGATGGGTCAATCCAGGGACGAACATAGAAATACAGGCAATCTAAAACTCGGTGGTCAAACAAAGAACAGCTGCTGAGGAGAGCCACTGAAACAACAGAGACACAGCGCAACTGCAAGAATCCACACCCAGGTATGGATGCGGAACCAACTTCTATTCCTGGTCTTCTTGAGTGGGCGCAGGTGTCTCTGCTTTGCTTGTTCCCGGGGGCGTGACACACTGTTTGTTGTCAGAAAGAGTTATCAACACATTTGATTTCAAATATTTTCTATTATTCCTGAATGGATTCAGGTCTTGAGAAAGGAAGGTCATAATGGAATTGAGCTGGTGCTTGTGATTTTCTTGGACAGTTTATTATATAACTGTGCTACCCAGGACAGTAATTTGAAAAGCACCAAGGAGCGGATGGGTGCAGATAGACTGATTTATTCATTATACATTTTTGGGTAATGTATTTTTGCAAAAAAAATTGCTTTATCTTATATAAGATTCCTGTTTGTTACTTTCAATCATGTTAAATTAGTTTTAATTTTAAGGTGTTAAAGTACATAAAATGTTAAAATGATCTTATTTTCAAACAGTCATACGTACATTGGAAAGTTGAAGGCAAATGTACGGGGTTTCATTATGTCTGTTTGCCAAAAATAACTTGCTGCCATGTGATATATGTGTGACCAGCATTGTCATCCCAAATTTGAACATTAGTTGCACACTTCCATTCTGTCACTCCACATTTTCATCGTTAGAAGATTAACGAAGAGCCGCTGCTTGAGCTCTTAATGGCTTCATCCAGGGAGGGTTGGCATAATCAGGCTTCCTAATTCCGATAGACCCCTCATCCAGTGTGAAACAGTGCAGATTGAATCCTTGTTCACAGCAGATGCTCAGCTGTCAAGGAGAAATAAGGCCCTTCAGGATCTGTGATTAGAAGTTCTGTCACAAAGAGTTGTTCACCTGTCAGAGCTCACATGTTCTCTATAATTCCTCAGGACCATGTGGTTCACGGGGGTTCATTGTCCAACTGATCACTGAAATAAAACTGTGTGAAAAGTGTCTCCCAAGGTCTCCCAAAATGCAGCACTGCTGCTGTGGATGTAAATAGTTGTTGAGCAACAACTGCCGGGAATTTTGGGGGACTAATGATTCCTGTGTTGCCCTGTTGTTGGAGAGTTTTTGTCTGGGTGTGTGTGTGTGTGGCGTCCGAACGAGATCCTGACATAGACGCGCGTTGCTATTATGTCCGAACACGGACGAAACGTAGAATGACCTCACGTGCAGAGTGATGTTAAAAGTGCACTGTGCAGACTGTAAAACACTCGGTTGAAGTGAAACAGGAAACACACATGGTGTTTGAACTACGGTGAACAGTGAAACGCTACTCTGTGAGTATGACCGCAACCCCGAGACGTGACGAAATACCGGAGTGGAACTCTGGACCAGGACTGGAGAACAAGAGGCAGGAACTAACAGGACGGGCACTCGGGACTGGAACGTGAACACCTAGGGGACAAGAGACTACTAATCGCCAAGAGAGCACAATTGAACCGCTGAGTAAGAATCCACAATCAGTTCTTCTCCACTTGCTCCTTTTATACCCCTGTGTCCCATGAGACTGTGAGCTGATACGTGGGTGTTACCTAGCGGCACTGAGTGGCGCCACCTCTGACCAGGAGGGGCAGTAACCCCGTGGGACTTGACAGTGTGTGTGTGTGTGTGTGTGTGTGTGTGTGTGTGTGTGTGTGTGTGTGTGTGTGTGAGCGTGTGCGTGTGTGTGTGCGTGCGTGTGTGTGTGTGCGTGTGTGCATTCTCTGTGAGTGCTGCTGTCTAACAATGCGGACAGTGCAATAAAACTTGTGTAACTTTAATGAATAAATGTAATTCTTGTTCTACACCATTAAGCTTGACCAGTGCAGAAAAACACTGATGAAGAGACCCCCACAGCGAGGGGATCTAATCTCGCAACACCTTCCAGTTCTGTGTGTTTGTTGAGAACCCCACAGATTTGGGAATGTGAGCTGTGACACATAGATGGGGGGGTCACCAGAACCGGAATGGGAGGGGGCAATATTGCCAAACTGTCCCTTCTGGAAAATAAATAAACATCTTAAATGGCGAGGGTTTGTCTGGGGAAGATGGAGCACTCTGCTCAAACCCTCTTTGTCTCCATGGAAACCAGAGAGCTGCAGTTCCTGCTGAAATCATTTTATGAAAGTGACTGCAGGAAAGGTACAGAACCCATATGAATAGGAGCTGGATGGATGGAAAGTTGTACCAGCACCTGTGTCCCTCTCCGGAATGCCTGTCACCATATCTGACTGGGTTTGGTGGACTGTTATGCCTAAGGAACATGAAATCACATGTGGGGTGGAGCCTCTGTCCCCAGGACCCCCGTCTGTAGGTGGATATTTTTCACTCACCACTCAGAAGGACCAGGAGGAATTTCACTGTCCGTCACAGTTCCTCAGTCCCATGTATCACAATGATTTCCGTAATGCATTCTCTAGAAAGTGCTCTCTGTTTTGATCTCATCATGTCCCATAGTAAACACACACACACACACACACACACACATTTTCAGAACCGCTTGTCCCATACGGGGTCACGGGGAACCGGAGCCTAACCCGGCAGCCCAGGGCGCAAGGCTGGAGGGGGAGGGACACACCCAGGACGGGACGCCAGTCCGTCGCAAGGCACCCCAAGCAGGACTTGAACCCCAGACCCACCGGAGAGCAGGACTGTGGTCCAACCCACTGCGCCACCGCACCCCCCCATAGTAAACACCCGAAGCTCTATTTTCCGCAGTCTTATATCCAGCTGCAAGAAAACTGAGGAAAATATAACTTTGTGTCTATGTTGTTTGTTAAGCCGAAAACAGTTTTTTATCTTTTGAACTAGTTTAGACTGTTCATTTATTACAGCGTGACTCAGTTTTTAAACTTCTGTTAAATGTATTATTTATGTTTCCAGTATGTGTGTGTGTTATTGGAATAATTGTTTTTCGCTGTAATGCTTTGTCTTTATATGAGCTCTGTACCACAGTACTTCTGTGTGCTTTGCTGTTTTAGAGTTATAAAGTTAAAATGACTGAGATTTGAAGTCCCTCTCCCAGTGTCTCTGGATGAATGGTGAGAAGGACCATGAGGACCTCTGCATCCTGCATCCTGCATCCATGCCCAGTACAAGAACCATCTCTGTTGGCGATCTTTGCCTCCTCACTTTTCTGGGAGATTTTGCACTCTGAAACTGTGTGGTCTTAGTGTAAACAAGAAGTGTATGCAGTGATGTATGGCTCTCATACCCAGAGGGTGTCTAAGGAATATGCTTTGTTTACTTTGTTTCTTTTCCTTGTTTTAAACAGTATTCCATGGGTACTTATAGGTAGGTCAGAATGCCACCTCTGCTGCTTCAGTGACTTTTTTCACTAAATAATTTGCTATAAATACATCCTGTGCTGTTCGGATCTCGCAGGATCTCAGCGAATGAGCAAGTGAACCCAGCTGCCCGATCGTGCAGTTCCTTCCGCGTTTGGCCACATTCTGCTTCCCGTGTGAGAAACAATAAACCTGCAGTGCTGGTGCTGTGTTCTGGAGTCATTTTAAAGAGCTTTTTGGAGTTTAATATAGTCCCCTGTATCCCACTTTCCCTGCTCCAGCTCTAGTGCACAGAGCAGTTAAGCCTTTGACAGCAGGGATTAGAGCCAAAGCGACTTGCGCACCCAAGCCCTGGCTGGGATTCTGCAGAAGAGATTACCTTCTCTAATTCCCACCTGGCAGAGTTGACCTCAGGCAAGTGCCCGTGACACAGCTGCCTCACTATTTCCGTCTGGGTGCAGCTGCACCAGGGCATCGAGAACAACTGCTCCCTGTGGCCCAGGCTGAGATGGCCTCGGTCTTCATGGGGCTGTGATTCTGCGGCAGTAGACAGGGGATTGGCCCTGGGTACAACATACGTCCAAGAGTGAACAGGAGGCTCTGATGTACAGCTGCTGTATTGAAGTTTTCACCTCTACTATCACGATGTGCTGTAACTTACTGTATAAGCGCTTGGCACCCAGCTGCTCAGATCCACAGACAGGCCCATATATTGGGACCTTTGTTTTTCCTTTTCAGACATTTGAAAATTCAGGAAGAACACATACACAATGTAGCAGTGTGAGAAATACACATCTGCCCAATAATAATAGTCATAGTCAGATGACCAGAGGAGCTACGCTCTGACATCACAGCGGGCTCATGAAATGGCTCTGAAATGCTGAGATCCTGGCGCTGTGACCTCGCCGTGTGCAGCCTCCCCCACCTGTGACCATGTGGACAGACTGCAGAGGTCACATGACCCCAGGGCACCTGGAGGGAATCGCCCCCTTGTTACCAGAGTTTTGATGCAGAAGCAGAGTAACATAGAGAAAGTGATTCGGCTGCTCCAGGAAGCGCGGAGGTGCTAACAGGCAGGACAGGCTTTTACGACACGTCCGGACTTATCTGCAGCAAAGAGAAGGGAGTGGCAGCAGAGAAGCCCAGTTTGTAACTGATCTACAGATTTGCTTCACTGTTTTTCCTTGTCATTCACTTGCTGTGCCCGATTTCTCAGCTCATTTCACAAATGGTTTGAAGGAGCGTGTGCCATGAAGGAGCTCACTGTTGGTAAGAGAGTGCTGGCCACATGTTCCGTGTTTCATACCTTGTGGTGTGTTTTGTTCCATGTGAGGCTGCAGTCAGCTTTGCTGTGCAGTTGGATAGGAGGGAAGAAGCACAGTGTGTTGTCTGTATTATTTCTATATTATTCCTGCATTATTTCTGTATTGTTTCTGTATCTCTACTCTCGGATGTTGTTCCCATCACTGAGATTCACAGGCGTGTGGCTCTACCTGCTCCGGTGAACATGTGTAGAGCGCTAGACACTTGTTCAAACAACTTGGGCACCAGGTGGTGTAGTGGTTAGAGCTGCTACCTTCCACTGGAAACACCCTGAACTGACACAGTATAAATTACCCTGTATAGATAGGTAAAACAATATAAGCAGCTGAACACTTTAAGTGGCATTGGAGAAAGTGTTATATAAGTAAATCAATTTAAATGTAAACATTTAATACATTAAATAAATGTAAATGCAAATTTAAATACACCATCTCCTTCAGTCGTCAGTCATTTGTGTGTGTGTGTGTGTGTGTGTGTGCGCGCGCGTGCATGTGTGAGTGTCTGTCCATACACACGTGCTCTGCTTTCTTACATTTCATGTACAAGTTTATTTTCCTGATTTCCTGTTTTAGAGTTAATTCTCCACACAAGTCATACATACTGTGCATGCTTATTAATGCTGCTCAGCTGGGGCTGCCCTGAAGGTCCACCATTAGTTTACCCCTCAGTGACACTTAAACCCACAACATACTAGCCCGAAATCAATGTTTGTCATGAAGTATTTGATGTCTGTGATCTCTGTTCCAGTGTGTCATGCTGCCTACTGGTCTGTACAGGTATCAAGACAGGTGTGTGCAGGTATGCCCAACACATTGCAAACAAACAGGCCGAGGCCGAGGGTTCAGAAATGTTGCCCCCCCCACGTATCCTGACAGCTTGCTTACCGTGCAGCAGCTCTGCACAGACATACACTGTGTGATGTGTATGTTAGATCAAGTGCCATGGGAGTGAGAGCTGGGAACAGAGCTTCAGCTCCTGAGCCAAGGCTCTTCACGCTCTCTCTGTTTCACTCATGCGCACAAACACACACACACACACTCTCTCTCTCTTGCTCTCTCTATCATTTAACAGGCAGTCCAGTCCGCAGCAACAGCGTTTTGCCTTCTGCGCAGAGCCCTCCACCCATGATGAAGCCCTTCCTGTCCTTTTCAGTGGACAACAGTTCCCCGGCTGAACTTTTTCCTTACTTCAACACAGTAAGTGGAGCATCGTGAACACCCCGTGTGTGTATGAGTGTACATGGCAACTCGTGAGAGTGTACCGAGGGAGCAGCTCAGAAGAAAAAATTAAGCTGCCGCTGTGCCTGCCATGTATCAGTAAAACCACCTGTGTGTGAACTTGTCTTTGCTGAAGTATCGTTCAGTCTGCATAATGCTGAGCTCTCATTGATGGTCAGCCTTGATACTCCCGAGACCTCGCCCCTGTCCCCTTCGTATCATCAGGTGTGGAACTCCACCCTCAGCACAGTCTTTTCTTATGGAGAGGCTCTGTAAAGTATCCAAGAGCCAGTCAGTTGTGTGCAGTTTAAACATGTGACTGCAAGTGAAATGTGTGCCCCTCATTGTAAAGGTCATGGTTATTTCGCCGAGCCCAGCAGCACATGTGATTTTTGAAAACAAATTTGTTTGTTTTTTATTCATGCTTCCATGTTTGACTGATAACATCAATGTACTGTAGATTTACTAATAAAAACAGACAGCAGGTGATGTAATGCTTGGAGCCTTTGCCTCGATGTCAAAGAATGCAGGTTCAAATCCCACCTCCTGTTACAGTACCATTGATCAAGCTGCTTGCCCTGAATTGATACAGTATAAGACACTGCTGTATAAATGAGTAAATCTGTGCAAGTAGCTCAGTGTACTAACCAAACACTGTACGGCCTAGTGTCAGTTAAATGAATGAATAATAAAATCACATTAACATACTGTATTAGTGACAATGGATGCTGCACAGGAGCCACTTATTTGTATTTCCACACAGCACAGCTAATGTACAGTGCATTCTTGCCACTATATCGTGTTATGTGTGTCAGTGAGGTTCGAGGTAGGAGTGAAAATGTTCCATTTCATAGGAGGAGGGTCTCTCTTAAGGAAGTTGCAGGTGAAGGAACGCACACTGGAAGACTCAGGTGTCTCACATCTTTTTTGGACCCACTTCTCTCCTGATCTCCTGTCATGGCTGGTTCCTGAAGGAAGTGGCGGACCCAAGTGTGGAGTGGAGTGCGTGGTTTATTCAAGGGATATCCAAGAGATGGGATCACAAAAACAGGCAATGGGTCTTCAAGGTGCAAACGTCGTAACGAGGGCAATCCAAAAAGCAAGGTCGGTGAACAGGCAAAAGGTCGTAGATCTGAAGCAGGCACAAGGATGAAGTATCAGGGTCATGGGACAGGGAATAGGACTCAGGGATCAGGGAGGAGGAGAGTAGTAGTCAGGAGGTCGCTAGCAGTAAGGCTGAACAAGGTTCTCTGTCAGCTCCTGGTCTGACTCTGTCTTTTATGCCTCAGCCTGCATTGTGCCCCAGGTGTTTCACGTTGGCTTGTCGGGGTGGGCGTGACAGTACCCCCCTCCAGGAGTGGCCCCTGACGCTCAATGGTACCTGGGAGGATGGTCCCGAGGCCGAGGTGCGGGCTGGTTTGGGTGGTCTCTGTTGAAGTCTTTTATGATGTCCGGGTCTAGGATGTCTCATTCTGCTACCTAGCAAGGCTCTCCTGGCCCATACCCTTCCCAGTCTACCAAGTACTGAAGGACTCCACCTCGGCATTGAGAATCCAGGAGCGCCCTAACGGCATACGCTGGAGCACCCCCTTCTGGCAGGGGTATTGGAGCCGGTGCTGCTGGTGTGGGCTGGTGCAGGGTGATGGCCAAGGGCTTTAGGAAGGACACATGGAATGTAGGGTGAGTTTGTAGATGCTGAGGCAACTGCAGGCGGTAGGAAACAGGGGTTCCCTGGCGGATGACTTTGAACGGGCCGATGTATTTCGGGCTGAGTTTCTTTGCCATATATGGTCCTTGGAGACCCCGGGTTGACAACCAAATCCTTTGTCCTGGTGCGAAGGAGAGTGAACGCCAACGGCGATCAGCGTGGTGCTTGAGCTGGGCTTGTGTCTCGAGGAGATGCCGGCACACCGCCTCCCAGACCTCTCTCCTGGTACAGTACCAGGTGTCCACAGCTGGCACATCACTGGAGCCAGGCTGCAAAGGAAACAGAGGTTGTTGGTACCCCAGGATGCACTGAAAAGGAGACACACCTGTAGAGGTATGGGTTAGCGTATTGTGAGCATATTCTGCCCATGGGAGGTATTGGACCCAGTGATGTGGTTTGGCTCCATCAGTTTCTCTTCATGAAGTTGAAACAGGGCGTCTGCTTTGGTGTTCTTTAGGCCGGGCTGGTAAGCCACTGGAAAGTGAAATCGAGGAAAAAACAGTGCCCACCTGGCCTGGCGAGGATTGAGGCGCCATGCAGGTTGCAGGTACTCCAAGTTCTTGTAGTCTGTAAGGACCACGAAGGGGTGTTGGGCTCCCTCCAACCAATGTCGCCACTCTTCCAGGGCCAATTTGATTGCCAGTAACTTCCGATTTCCAATGTCGTAATTCTTTTCTGCAGCCATCAACTTCTTGGAAAAAAAGGCACAAGGGTATGACTTGGCAGGCTTATCTTGCCTCTGGGAGAGAACTGCACCCACTACTGATTCCGAGGCATTCACCTCCACCATGAATGGCAACTTGGGGTCCGGGTGGTGCAGGATGGAGGCTGTCGTGAATTTGTTTTTGAGGATCTCGAAGGCTCTTTGGGCATCTTGGTTCCAAGGGAGACAAGGTGCTTTGCTTGCGGTAAGAGCCGTCAATGGGGCAGGGATCGAACTGAAGTTCCTAATGAACTGGTGGTAGAAATTTGCCAACCCCAGGAAGCGTTGGAGCGCCTTGGTAGCGGTAGGGCGAGGCCATTGCTGAATGGTTTGGACATTACATGGATCCATGGCCAGCCCGTCTTGAGTGAGTATAAAACCTAAAAAAGATATTTGCTGCTTATGAAATTCACATTTCTCCAGCTTTACATATAATCGGTTCTGCAGCAACCGCTGAAGCACTTGCCTGACTGCTCTGACATGCTGGTCCCAAGTTTCAGAGTATATCAAAATGTCATCGAGGTATACAAGAACCCTGTTGTTGACCAGGTCCCCGAGGACATGATTTACGAAGCCCTGAAAGACACTTGGAGCATTAGCTAGGCCGAATGGTATGACCAGATATTCATAATGACCTAGGTTTGTACTGAACGCGGTCTTCCATTCGTCACCCTCATGGATATGAATCAGAGTATAACCACTTCTAAGGTCAAGCTTCATGAACCACTGTGCTTGTTGAGTGTTCTCCAAAGCTGCAGTGATCAACGGTAGGGGATGTGGATACTTAATGGTTATACTGTTCAAGCTGCGATAGTCAATAGATGGGCGAAGACCCCATCCTTCTTTTCGATGAAGAAAAACCCCGCTGATGGAGGTGACATGGAGGGGCGTATTATTCCTATCGCTAATGCTTCTGAGATTTACTTCTGAAGCATTTGTTGCTCGGGTGTGGACGGGAGAAATGCGACTACGAGGTGGCGTCGTACTTAGCAGGAGGTCTATCGCACAATCCCACAGGTGATGGGGTGGAAGCACTTCTGCCTGCTCCTGGCTGAAAACCTCGGCATGGTCTTGATCTTCAGGTGGAACTGGCACCTGTGGGACAGAATCTGAGCTTTCAATCTATGTAGTCCTGCAAGGGAGCTTCAGACAAGTGCCCTCACACTGGGTGAGCCACAGGAAACCTAGAATTAGAAGGCACTCAGGCGACGCAATCACATAAAACTGCAATGTCTCTTGATGACAAGCCTCTACCCTCACGGACACCGGTTCAGTCTGCTGGTCCACCAGTCCCCTTCATAGGGGCTGGTCATCCAGGGCCATCACTTTCAGGCGAAACTTCATTGGCCGAATGGGGATTTTGTGTACCCGAGCAAAATCAGAGTCCATGAAGCACTCTGCCGCCCATGAGTTGACCAAGGCGTGAGCTCCCACCTTCCTTGAATCCCAGGACAGAACGATAGGTATGGTTAAGCGGTTACAGCAAAGAGTCCCACTCACCTTGGCTTCAGGGCGGACAATGCATTGGAGACGGAGGTGGCCCGATTCGCCACAGTACAGGCATAACTGCATTTGTAGCCGTTGCTGACTTTCCACGGTGGATAGACATCCATGCCCCAGCCGCAGTGGTTCTGCCACCTCCTGGACAGGACAGGAACATTCCGGAGCCGGTCTTGGGCGAGGTTCCCGGGTTCGGTACTGGTTATCTAAGGTGACACCGGTTTCGATGAATTAGTCCAGGGTCCACTTTTGCCCCCTGAAGGCCATTTCCATGCGGATGCGAGGGTTTAAACCACAGCGAAAACAGGCCAACAATGCATGATTGCCCCAACCGCTGCGCTCGGCCAGAGTCCGGAATTCCAGGGAATAACCTGCCCTGAACATCAGTTGCTTTGTACACTTTTATTGGACCTATGGGTGTCCATCATATGTGTAATTACAGGAGAAACCTTGGCATGAGGGTATGACATCCAGCTGTATTTTATTTCTCTTTGTTGGTTTCTTTTTGGGGGGTGTGGCGGCGCAGTGGGTTTGACCGGGTCCTGCTTTCCGGTGGGTCTGGGGTTCAAATCCTGCTTGGGGTGCCCTGCGATGCACTGGCATCCCATCCTGGGTGTGTCCCCTTCCCCTCCAGCCTTACGCCCTGTGTTGCCGGGTTAGGCTCCAGCTCCCCGCGACCCCACATGGGACAAGCGGCTTCAGAAAATGCGTGTATGTGTGAAATGTGGGTTTCCTGTTTTCCAGCCAGGAGTGTGTGTGTGTGTGTGTGTGTGTGTGTGTGTGTGTGTGTGTGTGTGTTTTAAGGTAAGAGCTCAGAAATGGTCAGACCTAAAAACCACTTGCTGCTCCATGTCTTCCAGATGGACCCTGTCCAGAAAGCTGTGATCAGCCACACCTTCGGGGTCTCAATCCCCATGAAGAAGAAGCAAGTGATCTCTTGTGGCATCTGCCAGCTTCACTTCAACTCAGAAGTGAGTGTGGGTTACCACTGTGTGTGTGTGTGCTTGTTTGTATATGACTGTGTATGTCATTCATTGTTTCTGTACCTTCGTTGAGAAATCCACTTTAAAGGTGTCCATCCTCTCATCTAATCCCCACAATTAAACAAATGGTGCAGTGAGGTGTCTCCCACGTACCTGCATGACAAGTATATCCCCATCCCTTCTTGGGGTGTCCTGTTGGATGAGATTTGTATGCTTGACATCCCTCTTTGGAGGCACATGGAAATGAGATAGTGAGCAACTGTTGAGTCTGTACAATGTCTTGCTCTTATCACACTAAGCGGAGGAGCTCTCTCTTGGCTTCAGCTGTTTGATTTGCTGTCCCACAGTGTCCATCATCGATTATTGACCAGTTCCTGTTTAAAGCACCTTCTGTTTTCCAACTGTAATTTCACTGGTTACCAGAAGTGTCAGGTCCCAGCAGAGGAGCTTCTGTAAGTTAAAAAAACAGAATAAATATACGTAACCTGAGTGGTTGTGTTGATCAGGGTGTGAGACAGCAAGCCACAAAGATGACGTTCATTTTCTGTACAGCTAGTCTTAATGTGACATATTCTGCTGGTCCATCAGTGGTGATTCCAGGTGGATAATCTCTCTGTAGATGCAGATCTGTCTCCCAGAGCAGCTCCAGTGGATCTGCTGGATGCATATCCGGTTCAGCTGTGGCATGCTTAGGGTCTTGTGGTTTCAGTTGTGTTTCACCTTGTACCCCTAACTGTGATGCATGACTGTGACGACTGACAGCTGTTGGCTGTGCTCTGCACTGCCCCATACAGGTACATGCTGTAATTCATTCTTACCTCTTTTTTTTGAAAATCGAGAAGAGATTTTTGTAACCCTGGGGAACCAACACAAAGGTCAAAACAGGTAGACATGTTGAACATTTAATCTATGGGTAGAACACAGAATATTTTGGTTTTGTGTTTTAATTTCATCTAACAGTGTAATGGAATTGGTGTTGTGGTCTTGGTTTTGAGATATACTCTGTTTTTTACAGTATTTAATGTATTCTGTACTTACAGAGGTTCCATGTGTTTTGGTCCTTTAGGTCAAACATGAGCACCAAATATGAAAATAAGGATATGTAATATTGGCAGTAGTTATGCCAGTTAGCTTCAGTGCACAGAACATCAGAGGTTTGCATTTTCCTTATTTTTTCAGTAGATTTAGTCACTCTGTGTCACGCCCACGCCCTCGAGCCAATGTGTAACACCTGGGACACGGTGCAGACTGAGGCATAAAAGGCTGCATCAGACCACCAGCTGATACGGAACCTTGTTCAGCCTTGTTTTTAGCGATCTCCTAGCCTCTTGCTCCACTCCTTCCTGTTCCCTGACACCTTCCCTGATCCTGTCCCTTGCTCCTACGTTTCTGTACCTATCTATGATCATCGACCTTTTGCCTGTGTACCGACCTTGCCTTTTGGCTCCTCCTTGTAACTACGTTTGTGCCTCGAAGACCGATTGCCTGTCCCTTGACCTCCGCTCTTGGATTTCCCTGAATAAACCACGAATTCCGCTCTGCACTTGGGTCCGCCGCTTCCTTCTGGGACCAACCATGACACTCTGTAGTTTTGAAAAGGTGCCAAAACACACAACGCAGAACCTGGAGAGGACTTTCCAGCTAGGGAGAGACATTGAGAAGTGCTATTTCATTTGTGGGTCATCCAGCTCCACAGAACCCTGCAAGATCCCAGCACCGCTCTTTGGATAAAATGCAAACTTGAAGCATAGGTCATGGATTCCCAGCACTCTCATTATAATCCCTGAGATGATGGCCTTGTCTAGGAAGCCTTTGTGCCTTTGGAGTTAAACTTCAGTGCTGGACTGAGACATCCAAATGACAGACAAAGATGATGAAGGACATTAACTATTTATAATTTGCAACACACACTGCAGCAGTTGATGGTTATTAGCTGATTTGCATGACTCTCCCACCTGGAAAAGTGATATAGGATTGATGCATGTTCCTGGCAGGTGAAGTATAAATCTCAGGTTTTCAGACCTGAATCCTCAGATATGGGGTGGATGCAACTCTAATTCCACTACAGTATCTCTGTTTCACAGCTGATGCTAAAAATGGTTTAATTTTTACAAAGTTGTCAACTGTACTTGACATACACCAAACCTCATCTCTGGTGTATTTATTTTTAAGAGGAACAGGAGGGATTTTATAATTTGCTGTTGAACTCCTGTGTGAGCTTCGAGGTTTCTGCTGTTGAACAGCAAACCACGTGCTATTTTTGCAGAGCCAAGCAGAAGCGCACTACAAGGGCAGCAAACATGCCAAGAAGCTCAAACTCCAAGAGTCAGCCAAGAGCAAGGCAAGGAATACCCCAACCAAAGATAGTATGGACACGGTGCTCTCTCCAGGCCCAGGCCCTGCTCCTGGTTCTGGCTCTGTCCTCACCATGGCTGCTGTGAATTCTTCTCACCAAGCAGGTGAAGAAACAACTTCATTCATCCTATTCATCTGTGGGTGCCAGCCACACCTCCTATTAGCATTTCCAGATCAGGCCTTGCAGTCTGTGTGTGTGTGTGTGTGTGTATTTGTCTGTATTTGTATCTGTGTCTGTATTTTACCCATTAAAATTTGCAGGCTTACTGTCATTGCGGGGTCAGGAAACAATGAAAACAACACAAGTGCAGGCTCGATGTTTTATTTCCAGGGTCAGGCACAGGAATAGTTGTGGGATGGGCCAAGGTCAGGCGATCAGCAAATTGGGTGCAGAGGATTAGACAATACTCAGATCCAAAGAACACGCGAAAGATCAAAACAAGAACTCCCAAACCAGGAATGAACATGGGGAGAGCCCTGCAGTTTCTCATCGAGGTGCTTCTGGGGCGCCCCTTTATGCAGAGTCTCCTGGGTTGACGGCAGGTGTCGCTCGTTGGCCGCTGAGTGGGGGCATGACACTTACCATCCCAGAACTGTCTCTATCTTTTTTCACTGGTTGTCTGTGATTCAGTGTGAATGTTCAATGTGAATGTTTATTCACATCATGTTTCAGTAACCTGATCACCTGCATTTGAAGCAGACCTCTTTCTACTTCATTTTACAGGCAGAAAATTACATTTACATTTATATTTATTATTTTAGCAGATGCTTATCTCCAGAGCAACGTACAACTCAAAGAAAAATTCAAAGAGTGCATTATTTCAACAGAAGGAGAGACTTGGATATAGACATGTGATTCTACAGTACAGTCACATTACAGTACAGATTCCACCATATGAACCAGTGTACATCATATGAATAGCTGCATAAAGGCCTTTCCATTCAAATAAATCATTCAGATCGGGAGCTCCAGTTTTTGGCAGTTTTTCTATGAGAGGTGTGGAGGTTTGAGTCCCACCTTGAGTCCCACCTTGAGTCCCACTTCATTTCCATTAAAGTCTCAAACTTGCCTGCATCTGAGAGGAGATGAGCCTTTCTCTTGCTATACTCAGACTCTGGAAATCACCTTCAAAAAAGGTGGAAATTACTCTGAATTTTCTCTAAAATTCACAGACTTCTCCACAGAGCAGTGAACAGAGGATCAGAGACATAATGCAAATTAAACATTGGATATACATTAAATCACTGCGATAACTACAGTATATTAATTATTAAAGCTGTGGTATAAGCTAAGTATGCCAACTGGCCATGGAGGAACGGAACAAAAACCCTCAAATGAAAGGCAAAGCAGAAAAAAACCTCTGGGTATCCAAGTGCCAGTGGCTGCCCACCGCTCCTGGGCATTTTAGGTAGAAAAAATATTTTTAAGTCAAATTAAACAGCTATTAACATCCTCGCTAGATGCCAATAAGTTGATGTTCTGCTTCATGTAGGCAGGTGTTTTCCACCAGGGCATGCAGTCATCAGCTTCCGTCAGTATGGAGTGGTAATCTCCTCAGGTCTCGGCATGGGTAAACAATGCTCAGCAAGAAAGGAAGGGTTAGTAACTGATGATATAATGACGTTGGACGGTTTTATACTAAAGAAACAGTACAGCAAACAGGAGTCACATCAGTCATAGATACACCAGAGTTAACATATAAGTCTTAAGCCTGGATTTAAAGGCAGAGACAAACAAGGCATTTCTAAAAGTAACTGGTAGACTATTCCAGAATTTATGTGCTCTGTAACTAAAGGCATGCCCTCCTAGTAAGATCTTTTTCACCACAGGTACTGTAAGGTAACCTGTATCCAATTAACAAAGCTGCAGATTCTAACTGTAAAATGCTTTAAGAATCTTTTTTTAAAGGTGCTGTTTAAAATAAAGTTAACTCCAAAAGATAAAGGAAACCCTTAAACACACCATAGGCATACAGAAACTGCCTGCAGTAAGTTAGCATGGCTCTGTTTCTGGTGATGTGAAGACTAGTAATGACCCTTTTGTGGCTTGACAAAGGCTCCACTGGTTCATCATGTCATGAGAAGGAGACCACTGTAAGAGAGGGGTGTTTTATAGTGGTGCCATCTCTCTGTGGACAAGCAAAAGAAGCTCAGCTTTGCACACCTTCATAGCTCTCTATAGGCTCCTGATGATGTACGAATGGAGAGGAACGGGGACTGGAATAAGAAAAAAAAGTTCACTAGTTTAGCCTGCTTTGTTTTTTTATTTTTAATTATTTTTACCGGTGAGTCAACGAGGCAGTGATTTGCAGTTTTTTTCCTGCTGTCAGAATGGTAAGAATTAGTCTGTTGTTCCACATCTGACCACTAGGTGTTTGTCATTCCACAGAGTGGTCTACAGCCAATTCAGCCATAAAACCAACCACTCCTTCAGCAGGGATGGCTCTTGTTGCCATGGTGGCAGCACCCTGTCCACCTAAGTCCCCTTCTGAACCCACCACGGCCAGCTCCCCTAAAGAGAAGGCAATACCTGAGACTGGCACCAGGGAGAGTGTCAACACTTTGGTCATGGTCACGCCCTTGAACGCACCTGCGGCCACCTTTGTGTCTGAGGAGGAGAAGGCCAAGAAGCTGCTGTATTGTTCACTCTGCAAGGTGGCTGTGAACTCACTCTTGCAGCTGGAGGCACACAACACAGGTGTGCTGAACTGCCCCCAACACAGCGTAGTTCTGCTAAACCCCCCTCACACACACAACGTAGGTCTGCTGGTACTGAAACTGTCTTCAGTGTCAGTATCTGAAAAACTTTTTCATTTTAGAAACTGGATTTCTAAAAGATGTTTTTTATTTTCACAGAATGAGTAGAGTTGTTATTCCGCTATTAACAGTACTTTTTACTACCAAAGGTTTGAAACACAAAATGATGCTGGAGGCTCGGAATGGTGCTGGTCCCATCAAGGCTTACCCAAGACTTGTTTCCAAAGTGAAGTTCCAGGCCACCGTGGTCAAGGGTTCAGGACTGCAGAACAAAACATTCCACTGTGAGATTTGTGATGTCCATGTCAATTCTGAGATCCAGCTCAAGCAGGTCAGTGTTATCATATGATGTTACACACACACTAAAACTGCTTGTCCCAAGCAGGGTCATGGCAAACCAGAGCCTAACCCAGCAACACAGGGTGCAAGACTGGAGGGGGAGGGGACACTCCCAGGACAGGACACCAGTCCATCACAATGCCCCCCAAGCAGGACTCAAACCCCAGACCCACTAAAGAGCAGGCACAGGCCAATCCTACTGCACCACCCCAGACCCTCATATGCTGTTAACAATATGTTAATAATGGGATAAGTAAGTATTGTGGGCAGGGTTTGCTGGTGGGGGTGATAGCATTACCTTGGTGACAGGTCATCAAGTGCAGATAAAATTAGTCTTGTCCTCAGTGACATTGCAAGTGCTGTGATGTTGAAGGAACAGGGGAAACAACCAAAGCATGCAGGTTCACATCCCAGGAGGGGAGAGACTGTTGTACACTTGTACACTTGTCCAGAGATCATGAGTTCTTCTAGTTGACTAAGAGGTTTTGGACAGAAACTGAGACCTTGAATGAGTGTAAGATCATGATGATTCTCTTTTGTCTCCAGCACATTTCTAGCAGGAGACACAAAGGCCAAGTTGCTGGGAAGCCACTGAAGCCCAAGTACAGCCCCTATAGCAAGCAGCAGCGCAGCAGCTCGGCCACTTTGTCGGTAATCCTTCATTCGCTTCTCCTGCAGTAAAAAACTTTCCCCGAACACATCAATCACACTCTGTTCCCCAACCTGTCACTCACATCTCCTCCTGTATGTGTATCTACATTTTCTTTCAGTATTATTTGTCTGATTTTGTGGTGCCTTTGTGTGCCTCCCCAATTCCTACAGCCCAGAGTTGCTTTCCAGAAGGAGCTGGTGAATCCTATGTCCTCTGCTTTTGTGTCAAACCAGTTTGGCCCAATTCCGCTGCAACCACAGCCTGCTGACTTGCTCTTCCAGACCACCACCATGCCTGCCCCATTCCTGGAGCCCAGCCCAGGATCCATAGTGCTTGCACCATACTGAGACCCCTTGCAAAGGCCCTAATTACAGCTGCAGCAAGATGACAGGTGATGACGGGGAAGAGGAGAAGGCACATGGCAGGGCCACAGTGGGGAATGCCTGCCCACAGCTGTGCAAAGGATCCCATCCTTAGCTCTGCCCAGTGAATAAGGCACACCCCAGCCCCAGTGTTACTCCAAGTTCCTGGCAAGAGTGGATGTTCAAGGGAGCAGATGGGACAAAGAGCAGTCACCATACTTCCCGAGTGACTTGAAAATATAGTCTTCCTTTCTTCCTGACTGATACTGGTGGATGAGTTTTATTCTCACTTTTTGAAAAATGAGGAACGAATTGACAGTGATGATGTTTGTGGGTGACACAGTACATTGTTTGCAGAGGCGCATGCAATAATGTACAGAGTCTGAGTTCCACCTACCCAACTCCAGCTGTAGCCCTCACCGTACTGTGCGTGACATGGTGCACTCCAATACCATAAACACACTAATTTAAGTTTCTTAAAGTATTTAAAAGCTTTTTCATGCTTCACAGGTTATTTTTCAGTGCACCATCTGTCTGTATGAGAAAAAATGCTCTGCCTTAACACACACACCATCTGAACTGCTTGTCCCATATGGGGTTGCAGGGAGCTGGAGCCTAACCCAGCAGCACAGGGCATAAGTCTGGAGGGGGAGGAGGCATACCCAAGACAGGACACCAGTCCATCACAAGGCACCCCAAGCAGGACTCGAACCCCAAACCCACCAGATAGCAGGACCTAGTCCAACACACTGCACCACCATGCCCCCCACATGTGCAGTTATAAAAGACTACAATTTGAATATAACGATATGTATTTGAATGACTTGTCTTAAAATTGTTTTAAAAATCTATATATGCAGATTTGAATGAAATATTGACTGTAGTATAACTGACACTAAACTTTTGAAGACAAAGTATAGTAATTTCTGCTTTAACAGGATAGTTTCGTTCCTGTAAAATCTTGCATTATGAAATATAAGACTTTGAAAAAAGCGAAGATCTTGAATGCTGATACCTTAAGCCAAACGTATGAAGAGTATGAAATGTATTTATGATTTTATTAAACACACTTCATAGCATCAAACCTTTCTTCAGGTGTAAAAGCTTTCCTTTCACTCTAACCATCTGAAATTTTACCACCAGTATGCTTCCCAGGTGGATTCTAGTCAACTTGCTCATTTTTTGTAATAAACAAAATGTCTTAAAATGAATGAAAATTGAAGAGAACCTTGTAGTCAGCATCCTGAGGGCAATAATCTAAGTGTAGATTCTCCAAATCTCTCCATTGCTCGTTGGGTTGAGGTATTGTGTTCTGCAGCATATTAGGTTGGAGCTGTATTGAGTGTGTAGGTCCCAGGGATGAAGCCAAAAGTGTATTGGGCATCTAAGTGCAAGTGGAGATAACTGAGGTTGTGTTAGATTCCTTATGTGATTATTATATTATGTTAGATTCAATATGTTCTAGATAGATTATATTTAATTCCTATGATGATATTGGGAGACTTTGACCATATGATTTCTTCTTTTAAGCCTAAATCTATGATGTTCCGGTGTGAAGGGCACTTCCTCTTAATTGATGATATGGAGGAGGACGATGACAGGAAAGCGGGCGTCGAGGGGCAAATGTGGTACAGATGCGGTATCATGCAATAAACTGGTGTGTGTTATGTGCTTTCCAAGGGAAATACGTAACAGTTAGGAAGGTAAAAGCAGCTGCGGGAGCACACTGTTCTGCAGGTAAAGGAACCAGACAAAGGCCGAAGTGGAGAACTACAAACAATGCTGATTGGAAACACCTCTTACTATGTGTGAGTTTGAACAAATAAAAGAGAATGGCAAACAGTGTTGGAGGAGACAGTGCGATGCATTCCAAACGTGCACTGTTCTCTCCATGAATGGTGGGAAGCTTTTTGGGGTATGGCTGGAGGTAGGGTTTTGGCCGGAGCTAGGGTTAGGGTTCGGGCTAGGGCAAGTGCTGGAGCCCGGCTAAGGGTTTCAGCTTATTGCGGGGCCGGCGCTGTGGCTTGCACAGCAGCCAGAGTTCAGCTGGGACCTAGGGTTAGGGCTGGAGATAGGGTCGGGGCCCGAGCCTGGCCTATGGCTGGAGGTAGGGTTTTGGCCGGAGCTAGGGTTAGGGTTCGGGCTAGGGCAAGTGCTGGAGCCCGGCTAAGGGTTTCAGCTTTTTGCGGGGCCGGCGCTGTGGCTTGCACAGCAGCCAGAGTTCAGCTGGGAGCTAGGGTTAGGGCTGGAGATAGGGTCGGGGCCCGAGCCTGGCCTATGGCTGGAGGTAGGGTTTTGGCCGGAGCTAGGGTTAGGGTTCGGGCTAGGGCAAGTGCTGGAGCCCGGCTAAGGGTTTCAGCTTATTGCGGGGCCGGCGCTGTGGCTTGCACAGCAGCCAGAGTTCAGCTGGGACCTAGGGTTAGGGCTGGAGATAGGGTCGGGGCCTGAGCCTGGCCTATGGCTGGAGGTAGGGTTTTGGCCGGAGCTAGGGTTAGGGTTCGGGCTAGGGCAAGTGCTGGAGCCCGGCTAAGGGTTTCAGCTTATTGCGGGGCCGGCGCTGTGGCTTGCACAGCAGCCAGAGTTCAGCTGGGAGCTAGGGTTAGGGCTGGAGATAGGGTCGGGGCCCGAGCCTGGCCTATGGCTGGAGGTAGGGTTTTGGCCGGAGCTAGGGTTAGGGTTCGGGCTAGGGCAAGTGCTGGAGCCCGGCTAAGGGTTTCAGCTTTTTGCGGGGCCGGCGCTGTGGCTTGCACAGCAGCCAGAGTTCAGCTGGGACCTAGGGTTAGGGCTGGAGATAGGGTCGGGGCCGGAGCCTGGCCTATGGCTGGAGGTAGGGTTTTGGCCGGAGCTAGGGTTAGGGTTCGGGCTAGGGCAAGTGCTGGAGCCCGGCTAAGGGTTTCAGCTTTTGCGGGGCCGGCGCTGTGGCTTGCACAGCAGCCAGAGTTCAGCTGGGAGCTAGGGTTAGGGCTGGAGATAGGGTCGGGGCCGAGCCTGGCCTATGGCTGGAGGTAGGGTTTTGGCCGGAGCTAGGGTTAGGGTTCGGGCTAGGGCAAGTGCTGGAGCCCGGCTAAGGGTTTCAGCTTTTTGCGGGGCCGGCGCTGTGGCTTGCACAGCAGCCAGAGTTCAGCTGGGAGCTAGGGTTAGGGCTGGAGATAGGGTCGGGGCCGGAGCCTGGCCTATGGCTGGAGGTAGGGTTTTGGCCGGAGCTAGGGTTAGGGTTCGGGCTAGGGCAAGTGCTGGAGCCCGGCTAAGGGTTTCAGCTTTTTGCGGGGCCGGCGCTGTGGCTTGCACAGCAGCCAGAGTTCAGCTGGGAGCTAGGGTTAGGGCTGGAGATAGGGTCGGGGCCCGAGCCTGGCCTATGGCTGGAGGTAGGGTTTTGGCCGGAGCTAGGGTTAGGGTTCGGGCTAGGGCAAGTGCTGGAGCCCGGCTAAGGGTTTCAGCTTATTGCGGGGCCGGCGCTGTGGCTTGCACAGCAGCCAGAGTTCAGCTGGGACCTAGGGTTAGGGCTGGAGATAGGGTCGGGGCCCGAGCCTGGCCTATGGCTGGAGGTAGGGTTTTGGCCGGAGCTAGGGTTAGGGTTCGGGCTAGGGCAAGTGCTGGAGCCCGGCTAAGGGTTTCAGCTTATTGCGGGGCCGGCGCTGTGGCTTGCACAGCAGCCAGAGTTCAGCTGGGACCTAGGGTTAGGGCTGGAGATAGGGTCGGGGCCCGAGCCTGGCCTATGGCTGGAGGTAGGGTTTTGGCCGGAGCTAGGGTTAGGGTTCGGGCTAGGGCAAGTGCTGGAGCCCGGCTAAGGGTTTCAGCTTTTTGCGGGGCCGGCGCTGTGGCTTGCACAGCAGCCAGAGTTCAGCTGGGACCTAGGGTTAGGGCTGGAGATAGGGTCGGGGCCGAGCCTGGCCTATGGCTGGAGGTAGGGTTTTGGCCGGAGCTAGGGTTAGGGTTCGGGCTAGGGCAAGTGCTGGAGCCCGGCTAAGGGTTTCAGCTTATTGCGGGGCCGGCGCTGTGGCTTGCACAGCAGCCAGAGTTCAGCTGGGAGCTAGGGTTAGGGCTGGAGATAGGGTCGGGGCCCGAGCCTGGCCTATGGCTGGAGGTAGGGTTTTGGCCGGAGCTAGGGTTAGGGTTCGGGCTAGGGCAAGTGCTGGAGCCCGGCTAAGGGTTTCAGCTTTTGCGGGGCCGGCGCTGTGGCTTGCACAGCAGCCAGAGTTCAGCTGGGACCTAGGGTTAGGGCTGGAGATAGGGTCGGGGCCGGAGCCTGGCCTATGGCTGGAGGTAGGGTTTTGGCCGGAGCTAGGGTTAGGGTTCGGGCTAGGGCAAGTGCTGGAGCCCGGCTAAGGGTTTCAGCTTTTGCGGGGCCGGCGCTGTGGCTTGCACAGCAGCCAGAGTTCAGCTGGGAGCTAGGGTTAGGGCTGGAGATAGGGTCGGGGCCCGAGCCTGGCCTATGGCTGGAGGTAGGGTTTTGGCCGGAGCTAGGGTTAGGGTTCGGGCTAGGGCAAGTGCTGGAGCCCGGCTAAGGGTTTCAGCTTATTGCGGGGCCGGCGCTGTGGCTTGCACAGCAGCCAGAGTTCAGCTGGGACCTAGGGTTAGGGCTGGAGATAGGGTCGGGGCCCGAGCCTGGCCTATGGCTGGAGGTAGGGTTTTGGCCGGAGCTAGGGTTAGGGTTCGGGCTAGGGCAAGTGCTGGAGCCCGGCTAAGGGTTTCAGCTTTTTGCGGGGCCGGCGCTGTGGCTTGCACAGCAGCCAGAGTTCAGCTGGGAGCTAGGGTTAGGGCTGGAGATAGGGTCGGGGCCGAGCCTGGCCTATGGCTGGAGGTAGGGTTTTGGCCGGAGCTAGGGTTAGGGTTCGGGCTAGGGCAAGTGCTGGAGCCCGGCTAAGGGTTTCAGCTTATTGCGGGGCCGGCGCTGTGGCTTGCACAGCAGCCAGAGTTCAGCTGGGAGCTAGGGTTAGGGCTGGAGATAGGGTCGGGGCCCGAGCCTGGCCTATGGCTGGAGGTAGGGTTTTGGCCGGAGCTAGGGTTAGGGTTCGGGCTAGGGCAAGTGCTGGAGCCCGGCTAAGGGTTTCAGCTTTTTGCGGGGCCGGCGCTGTGGCTTGCACAGCAGCCAGAGTTCAGCTGGGACCTAGGGTTAGGGCTGGAGATAGGGTCGGGGCCGAGCCTGGCCTATGGCTGGAGGTAGGGTTTTGGCCGGAGCTAGGGTTAGGGTTCGGGCTAGGGCAAGTGCTGGAGCCCGGCTAAGGGTTTCAGCTTTTTGCGGGGCCGGCGCTGTGGCTTGCACAGCAGCCAGAGTTCAGCTGGGAGCTAGGGTTAGGGCTGGAGATAGGGTCGGGGCCGGAGCCTGGCCTATGGCTGGAGGTAGGGTTTTGGCCGGAGCTAGGGTTAGGGTTCGGGCTAGGGCAAGTGCTGGAGCCCGGCTAAGGGTTTCAGCTTTTTGCGGGGCCGGCGCTGTGGCTTGCACAGCAGCCAGAGTTCAGCTGGGAGCTAGGGTTAGGGCTGGAGATAGGGTCGGGGCCCGAGCCTGGCCTATGGCTGGAGGTAGGGTTTTGGCCGGAGCTAGGGTTAGGGTTCGGGCTAGGGCAAGTGCTGGAGCCCGGCTAAGGGTTTCAGCTTTTTGCGGGGCCGGCGCTGTGGCTTGCACAGCAGCCAGAGTTCAGCTGGGAGCTAGGGTTAGGGCTGGAGATAGGGTCGGGGCCGAGCCTGGCCTATGGCTGGAGGTAGGGTTTTGGCCGGAGCTAGGGTTAGGGTTCGGGCTAGGGCAAGTGCTGGAGCCCGGCTAAGGGTTTCAGCTTTTTGCGGGGCCGGCGCTGTGGCTTGCACAGCAGCCAGAGTTCAGCTGGGAGCTAGGGTTAGGGCTGGAGATAGGGTCGGGGCCCGAGCCTGGCCTATGGCTGGAGGTAGGGTTTTGGCCGGAGCTAGGGTTAGGGTTCGGGCTAGGGCAAGTGCTGGAGCCCGGCTAAGGGTTTCAGCTTATTGCGGGGCCGGCGCTGTGGCTTGCACAGCAGCCAGAGTTCAGCTGGGAGCTAGGGTTAGGGCTGGAGATAGGGTCGGGGCCCGAGCCTGGCCTATGGCTGGAGGTAGGGTTTTGGCCGGAGCTAGGGTTAGGGTTCGGGCTAGGGCAAGTGCTGGAGCCCGGCTAAGGGTTTCAGCTTTTTGCGGGGCCGGCGCTGTGGCTTGCACAGCAGCCAGAGTTCAGCTGGGACCTAGGGTTAGGGCTGGAGATAGGGTCGGGGCCCGAGCCTGGCCTATGGCTGGAGGTAGGGTTTTGGCCGGAGCTAGGGTTAGGGTTCGGGCTAGGGCAAGTGCTGGAGCCCGGCTAAGGGTTTCAGCTTTTTGCGGGGCCGGCGCTGTGGCTTGCACAGCAGCCAGAGTTCAGCTGGGACCTAGGGTTAGGGCTGGAGATAGGGTCGGGGCCCGAGCCTGGCCTATGGCTGGAGGTAGGGTTTTGGCCGGAGCTAGGGTTAGGGTTCGGGCTAGGGCAAGTGCTGGAGCCCGGCTAAGGGTTTCAGCTTATTGCGGGGCCGGCGCTGTGGCTTGCACAGCAGCCAGAGTTCAGCTGGGACCTAGGGTTAGGGCTGGAGATAGGGTCGGGGCCCGAGCCTGGCCTATGGCTGGAGGTAGGGTTTTGGCCGGAGCTAGGGTTAGGGTTCGGGCTAGGGCAAGTGCTGGAGCCCGGCTAAGGGTTTCAGCTTTTTGCGGGGCCGGCGCTGTGGCTTGCACAGCAGCCAGAGTTCAGCTGGGAGCCTAGGGTTAGGGCTGGAGATAGGGTCGGGGCCCGAGCCTGGCCTATGGCTGGAGGTAGGGTTTTGGCCGGAGCTAGGGTTAGGGTTCGGGCTAGGGCAAGTGCTGGAGCCCGGCTAAGGGTTTCAGCTTATTGCGGGGCCGGCGCTGTGGCTTGCACAGCAGCCAGAGTTCAGCTGGGACCTAGGGTTAGGGCTGGAGATAGGGTCGGGGCCCGAGCCTGGCCTATGGCTGGAGGTAGGGTTTTGGCCGGAGCTAGGGTTAGGGTTCGGGCTAGGGCAAGTGCTGGAGCCCGGCTAAGGGTTTCAGCTTTTTGCGGGGCCGGCGCTGTGGCTTGCACAGCAGCCAGAGTTCAGCTGGGACCTAGGGTTAGGGCTGGAGATAGGGTCGGGGCCGGAGCCTGGCCTATGGCTGGAGGTAGGGTTTTGGCCGGAGCTAGGGTTAGGGTTCGGGCTAGGGCAAGTGCTGGAGCCCGGCTAAGGGTTTCAGCTTATTGCGGGGCCGGCGCTGTGGCTTGCACAGCAGCCAGAGTTCAGCTGGGAGCTAGGGTTAGGGCTGGAGATAGGGTCGGGGCCCGAGCCTGGCCTATGGCTGGAGGTAGGGTTTTGGCCGGAGCTAGGGTTAGGGTTCGGGCTAGGGCAAGTGCTGGAGCCCGGCTAAGGGTTTCAGCTTTTTGCGGGGCCGGCGCTGTGGCTTGCACAGCAGCCAGAGTTCAGCTGGGACCTAGGGTTAGGGCTGGAGATAGGGTCGGGGCCCGAGCCTGGCCTATGGCTGGAGGTAGGGTTTTGGCCGGAGCTAGGGTTAGGGTTCGGGCTAGGGCAAGTGCTGGAGCCCGGCTAAGGGTTTCAGCTTTTTGCGGGGCCGGCGCTGTGGCTTGCACAGCAGCCAGAGTTCAGCTGGGACCTAGGGTTAGGGCTGGAGATAGGGTCGGGGCCGAGCCTGGCCTATGGCTGGAGGTAGGGTTTTGGCCGGAGCTAGGGTTAGGGTTCGGGCTAGGGCAAGTGCTGGAGCCCGGCTAAGGGTTTCAGCTTTTTGCGGGGCCGGCGCTGTGGCTTGCACAGCAGCCAGAGTTCAGCTGGGAGCCGGGTTAGGGCTGGAGATAGGGTCGGGGCCGAGCCTGGCCTATGGCTGGAGGTAGGGTTTTGGCCGGAGCTAGGGTTAGGGTTCGGGCTAGGGCAAGTGCTGGAGCCCGGCTAAGGGTTTCAGCTTTTTGCGGGGCCGGCGCTGTGGCTTGCACAGCAGCCAGAGTTCAGCTGGGAGCTAGGGTTAGGGCTGGAGATAGGGTCGGGGCCGAGCCTGGCCTATGGCTGGAGGTAGGGTTTTGGCCGGAGCTAGGGTTAGGGTTCGGGCTAGGGCAAGTGCTGGAGCCCGGCTAAGGGTTTCAGCTTATTGCGGGGCCGGCGCTGTGGCTTGCACAGCAGCCAGAGTTCAGCTGGGAGCTAGGGTTAGGGCTGGAGATAGGGTCGGGGCCCGAGCCTGGCCTATGGCTGGAGGTAGGGTTTTGGCCGGAGCTAGGGTTAGGGTTCGGGCTAGGGCAAGTGCTGGAGCCCGGCTAAGGGTTTCAGCTTTTTGCGGGGCCGGCGCTGTGGCTTGCACAGCAGCCAGAGTTCAGCTGGGAGCCTAGGGTTAGGGCTGGAGATAGGGTCGGGGCCCGAGCCTGGCCTATGGCTGGAGGTAGGGTTTTGGCCGGAGCTAGGGTTAGGGTTCGGGCTAGGGCAAGTGCTGGAGCCCGGCTAAGGGTTTCAGCTTTTTGCGGGGCCGGCGCTGTGGCTTGCACAGCAGCCAGAGTTCAGCTGGGAGCTAGGGTTAGGGCTGGAGATAGGGTCGGGGCCCGAGCCTGGCCTATGGCTGGAGGTAGGGTTTTGGCCGGAGCTAGGGTTAGGGTTCGGGCTAGGGCAAGTGCTGGAGCCCGGCTAAGGGTTTCAGCTTATTGCGGGGCCGGCGCTGTGGCTTGCACAGCAGCCAGAGTTCAGCTGGGAGCCTAGGGTTAGGGCTGGAGATAGGGTCGGGGCCCGAGCCTGGCCTATGGCTGGAGGTAGGGTTTTGGCCGGAGCTAGGGTTAGGGTTCGGGCTAGGGCAAGTGCTGGAGCCCGGCTAAGGGTTTCAGCTTATTGCGGGGCCGGCGCTGTGGCTTGCACAGCAGCCAGAGTTCAGCTGGGAGCCTAGGGTTAGGGCTGGAGATAGGGTCGGGGCCGGAGCCTGGCCTATGGCTGGAGGTAGGGTTTTGGCCGGAGCTAGGGTTAGGGTTCGGGCTAGGGCAAGTGCTGGAGCCCGGCTAAGGGTTTCAGCTTTTTGCGGGGCCGGCGCTGTGGCTTGCACAGCAGCCAGAGTTCAGCTGGGACCTAGGGTTAGGGCTGGAGATAGGGTCGGGGCCGGAGCCTGGCCTATGGCTGGAGGTAGGGTTTTGGCCGGAGCTAGGGTTAGGGTTCGGGCTAGGGCAAGTGCTGGAGCCCGGCTAAGGGTTTCAGCTTTTTGCGGGGCCGGCGCTGTGGCTTGCACAGCAGCCAGAGTTCAGCTGGGAGCCTAGGGTTAGGGCTGGAGATAGGGTCGGGGCCCGAGCCTGGCCTATGGCTGGAGGTAGGGTTTTGGCCGGAGCTAGGGTTAGGGTTCGGGCTAGGGCAAGTGCTGGAGCCCGGCTAAGGGTTTCAGCTTATTGCGGGGCCGGCGCTGTGGCTTGCACAGCAGCCAGAGTTCAGCTGGGACCTAGGGTTAGGGCTGGAGATAGGGTCGGGGCCCGAGCCTGGCCTATGGCTGGAGGTAGGGTTTTGGCCGGAGCTAGGGTTAGGGTTCGGGCTAGGGCAAGTGCTGGAGCCCGGCTAAGGGTTTCAGCTTATTGCGGGGCCGGCGCTGTGGCTTGCACAGCAGCCAGAGTTCAGCTGGGACCTAGGGTTAGGGCTGGAGATAGGGTCGGGGCCGAGCCTGGCCTATGGCTGGAGGTAGGGTTTTGGCCGGAGCTAGGGTTAGGGTTCGGGCTAGGGCAAGTGCTGGAGCCCGGCTAAGGGTTTCAGCTTTTTGCGGGGCCGGCGCTGTGGCTTGCACAGCAGCCAGAGTTCAGCTGGGACCTAGGGTTAGGGCTGGAGATAGGGTCGGGGCCGGAGCCTGGCCTATGGCTGGAGGTAGGGTTTTGGCCGGAGCTAGGGTTAGGGTTCGGGCTAGGGCAAGTGCTGGAGCCCGGCTAAGGGTTTCAGCTTTTTGCGGGGCCGGCGCTGTGGCTTGCACAGCAGCCAGAGTTCAGCTGGGAGCCTAGGGTTAGGGCTGGAGATAGGGTCGGGGCCGGAGCCTGGCCTATGGCTGGAGGTAGGGTTTTGGCCGGAGCTAGGGTTAGGGTTCGGGCTAGGGCAAGTGCTGGAGCCCGGCTAAGGGTTTCAGCTTTTTGCGGGGCCGGCGCTGTGGCTTGCACAGCAGCCAGAGTTCAGCTGGGGCCTAGGGTTAGGGCTGGAGATAGGGTCGGGGCCGGAGCCTGGCCTATGGCTGGAGGTAGGGTTTTGGCCGGAGCTAGGGTTAGGGTTCGGGCTAGGGCAAGTGCTGGAGCCCGGCTAAGGGTTTCAGCTTTTTGCGGGGCCGGCGCTGTGGCTTGCACAGCAGCCAGAGTTCAGCTGGGAGCTAGGGTTAGGGCTGGAGATAGGGTCGGGGCCGGGCCTGGCCTATGGCTGGAGGTAGGGTTTTGGCCGGAGCTAGGGTTAGGGTTCGGGCTAGGGCAAGTGCTGGAGCCCGGCTAAGGGTTTCAGCTTATTGCGGGGCCGGCGCTGTGGCTTGCACAGCAGCCAGAGTTCAGCTGGGAGCTAGGGTTAGGGCTGGAGATAGGGTCGGGGCCCGAGCCTGGCCTATGGCTGGAGGTAGGGTTTTGGCCGGAGCTAGGGTTAGGGTTCGGGCTAGGGCAAGTGCTGGAGCCCGGCTAAGGGTTTCAGCTTTTGCGGGGCCGGCGCTGTGGCTTGCACAGCAGCCAGAGTTCAGCTGGGACCTAGGGTTAGGGCTGGAGATAGGGTCGGGGCCGAGCCTGGCCTATGGCTGGAGGTAGGGTTTTGGCCGGAGCTAGGGTTAGGGTTCGGGCTAGGGCAAGTGCTGGAGCCCGGCTAAGGGTTTCAGCTTTTTGCGGGGCCGGCGCTGTGGCTTGCACAGCAGCCAGAGTTCAGCTGGGAGCTAGGGTTAGGGCTGGAGATAGGGTCGGGGCCCGAGCCTGGCCTATGGCTGGAGGTAGGGTTTTGGCCGGAGCTAGGGTTAGGGTTCGGGCTAGGGCAAGTGCTGGAGCCCGGCTAAGGGTTTCAGCTTTTTGCGGGGCCGGCGCTGTGGCTTGCACAGCAGCCAGAGTTCAGCTGGGAGCTAGGGTTAGGGCTGGAGATAGGGTCGGGGCCGAGCCTGGCCTATGGCTGGAGGTAGGGTTTTGGCCGGAGCTAGGGTTAGGGTTCGGGCTAGGGCAAGTGCTGGAGCCCGGCTAAGGGTTTCAGCTTTTGCGGGGCCGGCGCTGTGGCTTGCACAGCAGCCAGAGTTCAGCTGGGAGCTAGGGTTAGGGCTGGAGATAGGGTCGGGGCCGAGCCTGGCCTATGGCTGGAGGTAGGGTTTTGGCCGGAGCTAGGGTTAGGGTTCGGGCTAGGGCAAGTGCTGGAGCCCGGCTAAGGGTTTCAGCTTTTTGCGGGGCCGGCGCTGTGGCTTGCACAGCAGCCAGAGTTCAGCTGGGAGCTAGGGTTAGGGCTGGAGATAGGGTCGGGGCCCGAGCCTGGCCTATGGCTGGAGGTAGGGTTTTGGCCGGAGCTAGGGTTAGGGTTCGGGCTAGGGCAAGTGCTGGAGCCCGGCTAAGGGTTTCAGCTTATTGCGGGGCCGGCGCTGTGGCTTGCACAGCAGCCAGAGTTCAGCTGGGACCTAGGGTTAGGGCTGGAGATAGGGTCGGGGCCCGAGCCTGGCCTATGGCTGGAGGTAGGGTTTTGGCCGGAGCTAGGGTTAGGGTTCGGGCTAGGGCAAGTGCTGGAGCCCGGCTAAGGGTTTCAGCTTATTGCGGGGCCGGCGCTGTGGCTTGCACAGCAGCCAGAGTTCAGCTGGGACCTAGGGTTAGGGCTGGAGATAGGGTCGGGGCCCGAGCCTGGCCTATGGCTGGAGGTAGGGTTTTGGCCGGAGCTAGGGTTAGGGTTCGGGCTAGGGCAAGTGCTGGAGCCCGGCTAAGGGTTTCAGCTTTTTGCGGGGCCGGCGCTGTGGCTTGCACAGCAGCCAGAGTTCAGCTGGGACCTAGGGTTAGGGCTGGAGATAGGGTCGGGGCCGGAGCCTGGCCTATGGCTGGAGGTAGGGTTTTGGCCGGAGCTAGGGTTAGGGTTCGGGCTAGGGCAAGTGCTGGAGCCCGGCTAAGGGTTTCAGCTTTTTGCGGGGCCGGCGCTGTGGCTTGCACAGCAGCCAGAGTTCAGCTGGGAGCCTAGGGTTAGGGCTGGAGATAGGGTCGGGGCCGGAGCCTGGCCTATGGCTGGAGGTAGGGTTTTGGCCGGAGCTAGGGTTAGGGTTCGGGCTAGGGCAAGTGCTGGAGCCCGGCTAAGGGTTTCAGCTTTTTGCGGGGCCGGCGCTGTGGCTTGCACAGCAGCCAGAGTTCAGCTGGGAGCTAGGGTTAGGGCTGGAGATAGGGTCGGGGCCGAGCCTGGCCTATGGCTGGAGGTAGGGTTTTGGCCGGAGCTAGGGTTAGGGTTCGGGCTAGGGCAAGTGCTGGAGCCCGGCTAAGGGTTTCAGCTTATTGCGGGGCCGGCGCTGTGGCTTGCACAGCAGCCAGAGTTCAGCTGGGAGCTAGGGTTAGGGCTGGAGATAGGGTCGGGGCCGAGCCTGGCCTATGGCTGGAGGTAGGGTTTTGGCCGGAGCTAGGGTTAGGGTTCGGGCTAGGGCAAGTGCTGGAGCCCGGCTAAGGGTTTCAGCTTATTGCGGGGCCGGCGCTGTGGCTTGCACAGCAGCCAGAGTTCAGCTGGGAGCCTAGGGTTAGGGCTGGAGATAGGGTCGGGGCCCGAGCCTGGCCTATGGCTGGAGGTAGGGTTTTGGCCGGAGCTAGGGTTAGGGTTCGGGCTAGGGCAAGTGCTGGAGCCCGGCTAAGGGTTTCAGCTTTTTGCGGGGCCGGCGCTGTGGCTTGCACAGCAGCCAGAGTTCAGCTGGGAGCCTAGGGTTAGGGCTGGAGATAGGGTCGGGGCCGGAGCCTGGCCTATGGCTGGAGGTAGGGTTTTGGCCGGAGCTAGGGTTAGGGTTCGGGCTAGGGCAAGTGCTGGAGCCCGGCTAAGGGTTTCAGCTTTTTGCGGGGCCGGCGCTGTGGCTTGCACAGCAGCCAGAGTTCAGCTGGGAGCTAGGGTTAGGGCTGGAGATAGGGTCGGGGCCGGAGCCTGGCCTATGGCTGGAGGTAGGGTTTTGGCCGGAGCTAGGGTTAGGGTTCGGGCTAGGGCAAGTGCTGGAGCCCGGCTAAGGGTTTCAGCTTTTTGCGGGGCCGGCGCTGTGGCTTGCACAGCAGCCAGAGTTCAGCTGGGAGCTAGGGTTAGGGCTGGAGATAGGGTCGGGGCCGAGCCTGGCCTATGGCTGGAGGTAGGGTTTTGGCCGGAGCTAGGGTTAGGGTTCGGGCTAGGGCAAGTGCTGGAGCCCGGCTAAGGGTTTCAGCTTTTTGCGGGGCCGGCGCTGTGGCTTGCACAGCAGCCAGAGTTCAGCTGGGAGCTAGGGTTAGGGCTGGAGATAGGGTCGGGGCCGGAGCCTGGCCTATGGCTGGAGGTAGGGTTTTGGCCGGAGCTAGGGTTAGGGTTCGGGCTAGGGCAAGTGCTGGAGCCCGGCTAAGGGTTTCAGCTTTTTGCGGGGCCGGCGCTGTGGCTTGCACAGCAGCCAGAGTTCAGCTGGGAGCTAGGGTTAGGGCTGGAGATAGGGTCGGGGCCCGAGCCTGGCCTATGGCTGGAGGTAGGGTTTTGGCCGGAGCTAGGGTTAGGGTTCGGGCTAGGGCAAGTGCT
The DNA here is from genome assembly GCF_900964775.1 of Scleropages formosus. Taxonomy (NCBI): domain Eukaryota; kingdom Metazoa; phylum Chordata; class Actinopteri; order Osteoglossiformes; family Osteoglossidae; genus Scleropages; species Scleropages formosus. Next base: position 29,722,010 of record NC_041817.1, read on the forward strand.
GGAGCCCGGCTAAGGGTTTCAGCTTTTGCGGGGCCGGCGCTGTGGCTTGCACAGCAGCCAGAGTTCAGCTGGGAGCCTAGGGTTAGGGCTGGAGATAGGGTCGGGGCCCGAGCCTGGCCTATGGCTGGAGGTAGGGTTTTGGCCGGAGCTAGGGTTAGGGTTCGGGCTAGGGCAAGTGCTGGAGCCCGGCTAAGGGTTTCAGCTTATTGCGGGGCCGGCGCTGTGGCTTGCACAGCAGCCAGAGTTCAGCTGGGAGCCAGGGTTAGGGCTGGAGATAGGGTCGGGGCCGGAGCCTGGCCTATGGCTGGAGGTAGGGTTTTGGCCGGAGCTAGGGTTAGGGTTCGGGCTAGGGCAAGTGCTGGAGCCCGGCTAAGGGTTTCAGCTTTTTGCGGGGCCGGCGCTGTGGCTTGCACAGCAGCCAGAGTTCAGCTGGGACCTAGGGTTAGGGCTGGAGATAGGGTCGGGGCCGGAGCCTGGCCTATGGCTGGAGGTAGGGTTTTGGCCGGAGCTAGGGTTAGGGTTCGGGCTAGGGCAAGTGCTGGAGCCCGGCTAAGGGTTTCAGCTTTTTGCGGGGCCGGCGCTGTGGCTTGCACAGCAGCCAGAGTTCAGCTGGGACCTAGGGTTAGGGCTGGAGATAGGGTCGGGGCCGGAGCCTGGCCTATGGCTGGAGGTAGGGTTTTGGCCGGAGCTAGGGTTAGGGTTCGGGCTAGGGCAAGTGCTGGAGCCCGGCTAAGGGTTTCAGCTTATTGCGGGGCCGGCGCTGTGGCTTGCACAGCAGCCAGAGTTCAGCTGGGACCTAGGGTTAGGGCTGGAGATAGGGTCGGGGCCCGAGCCTGGCCTATGGCTGGAGGTAGGGTTTTGGCCGGAGCTAGGGTTAGGGTTCGGGCTAGGGCAAGTGCTGGAGCCCGGCTAAGGGTTTCAGCTTATTGCGGGGCCGGCGCTGTGGCTTGCACAGCAGCCAGAGTTCAGCTGGGACCTAGGGTTAGGGCTGGAGATAGGGTCGGGGCCCGAGCCTGGCCTATGGCTGGAGGTAGGGTTTTGGCCGGAGCTAGGGTTAGGGTTCGGGCTAGGGCAAGTGCTGGAGCCCGGCTAAGGGTTTCAGCTTTTTGCGGGGCCGGCGCTGTGGCTTGCACAGCAGCCAGAGTTCAGCTGGGACCTAGGGTTAGGGCTGGAGATAGGGTCGGGGCCGGAGCCTGGCCTATGGCTGGAGGTAGGGTTTTGGCCGGAGCTAGGGTTAGGGTTCGGGCTAGGGCAAGTGCTGGAGCCCGGCTAAGGGTTTCAGCTTTTGCGGGGCCGGCGCTGTGGCTTGCACAGCAGCCAGAGTTCAGCTGGGAGCTAGGGTTAGGGCTGGAGATAGGGTCGGGGCCCGAGCCTGGCCTATGGCTGGAGGTAGGGTTTTGGCCGGAGCTAGGGTTAGGGTTCGGGCTAGGGCAAGTGCTGGAGCCCGGCTAAGGGTTTCAGCTTTTTGCGGGGCCGGCGCTGTGGCTTGCACAGCAGCCAGAGTTCAGCTGGGAGCTAGGGTTAGGGCTGGAGATAGGGTCGGGGCCGAGCCTGGCCTATGGCTGGAGGTAGGGTTTTGGCCGGAGCTAGGGTTAGGGTTCGGGCTAGGGCAAGTGCTGGAGCCCGGCTAAGGGTTTCAGCTTATTGCGGGGCCGGCGCTGTGGCTTGCACAGCAGCCAGAGTTCAGCTGGGACCTAGGGTTAGGGCTGGAGATAGGGTCGGGGCCGAGCCTGGCCTATGGCTGGAGGTAGGGTTTTGGCCGGAGCTAGGGTTAGGGTTCGGGCTAGGGCAAGTGCTGGAGCCCGGCTAAGGGTTTCAGCTTTTTGCGGGGCCGGCGCTGTGGCTTGCACAGCAGCCAGAGTTCAGCTGGGACCTAGGGTTAGGGCTGGAGATAGGGTCGGGGCCGGAGCCTGGCCTATGGCTGGAGGTAGGGTTTTGGCCGGAGCTAGGGTTAGGGTTCGGGCTAGGGCAAGTGCTGGAGCCCGGCTAAGGGTTTCAGCTTTTGCGGGGCCGGCGCTGTGGCTTGCACAGCAGCCAGAGTTCAGCTGGGGCCTAGGGTTAGGGCTGGAGATAGGGTCGGGGCCGGAGCCTGGCCTATGGCTGGAGGTAGGGTTTTGGCCGGAGCTAGGGTTAGGGTTCGGGCTAGGGCAAGTGCTGGAGCCCGGCTAAGGGTTTCAGCTTTTGCGGGGCCGGCGCTGTGGCTTGCACAGCAGCCAGAGTTCAGCTGGGACCTAGGGTTAGGGCTGGAGATAGGGTCGGGGCCGGAGCCTGGCCTATGGCTGGAGGTAGGGTTTTGGCCGGAGCTAGGGTTAGGGTTCGGGCTAGGGCAAGTGCTGGAGCCCGGCTAAGGGTTTCAGCTTTTTGCGGGGCCGGCGCTGTGGCTTGCACAGCAGCCAGAGTTCAGCTGGGACCTAGGGTTAGGGCTGGAGATAGGGTCGGGGCCCGAGCCTGGCCTATGGCTGGAGGTAGGGTTTTGGCCGGAGCTAGGGTTAGGGTTCGGGCTAGGGCAAGTGCTGGAGCCCGGCTAAGGGTTTCAGCTTTTTGCGGGGCCGGCGCTGTGGCTTGCACAGCAGCCAGAGTTCAGCTGGGACCTAGGGTTAGGGCTGGAGATAGGGTCGGGGCCGGAGCCTGGCCTATGGCTGGAGGTAGGGTTTTGGCCGGAGCTAGGGTTAGGGTTCGGGCTAGGGCAAGTGCTGGAGCCCGGCTAAGGGTTTCAGCTTTTTGCGGGGCCGGCGCTGTGGCTTGCACAGCAGCCAGAGTTCAGCTGGGACCTAGGGTTAGGGCTGGAGATAGGGTCGGGGCCGGAGCCTGGCCTATGGCTGGAGGTAGGGTTTTGGCCGGAGCTAGGGTTAGGGTTCGGGCTAGGGCAAGTGCTGGAGCCCGGCTAAGGGTTTCAGCTTATTGCGGGGCCGGCGCTGTGGCTTGCACAGCAGCCAGAGTTCAGCTGGGACCTAGGGTTAGGGCTGGAGATAGGGTCGGGGCCCGAGCCTGGCCTATGGCTGGAGGTAGGGTTTTGGCCGGAGCTAGGGTTAGGGTTCGGGCTAGGGCAAGTGCTGGAGCCCGGCTAAGGGTTTCAGCTTATTGCGGGGCCGGCGCTGTGGCTTGCACAGCAGCCAGAGTTCAGCTGGGACCTAGGGTTAGGGCTGGAGATAGGGTCGGGGCCGGAGCCTGGCCTATGGCTGGAGGTAGGGTTTTGGCCGGAGCTAGGGTTAGGGTTCGGGCTAGGGCAAGTGCTGGAGCCCGGCTAAGGGTTTCAGCTTTTGCGGGGCCGGCGCTGTGGCTTGCACAGCAGCCAGAGTTCAGCTGGGAGCTAGGGTTAGGGCTGGAGATAGGGTCGGGGCCGAGCCTGGCCTATGGCTGGAGGTAGGGTTTTGGCCGGAGCTAGGGTTAGGGTTCGGGCTAGGGCAAGTGCTGGAGCCCGGCTAAGGGTTTCAGCTTTTGCGGGGCCGGCGCTGTGGCTTGCACAGCAGCCAGAGTTCAGCTGGGAGCTAGGGTTAGGGCTGGAGATAGGGTCGGGGCCCGAGCCTGGCCTATGGCTGGAGGTAGGGTTTTGGCCGGAGCTAGGGTTAGGGTTCGGGCTAGGGCAAGTGCTGGAGCCCGGCTAAGGGTTTCAGCTTTTTGCGGGGCCGGCGCTGTGGCTTGCACAGCAGCCAGAGTTCAGCTGGGAGCCTAGGGTTAGGGCTGGAGATAGGGTCGGGGCCGGAGCCTGGCCTATGGCTGGAGGTAGGGTTTTGGCCGGAGCTAGGGTTAGGGTTCGGGCTAGGGCAAGTGCTGGAGCCCGGCTAAGGGTTTCAGCTTATTGCGGGGCCGGCGCTGTGGCTTGCACAGCAGCCAGAGTTCAGCTGGGAGCTAGGGTTAGGGCTGGAGATAGGGTCGGGGCCGAGCCTGGCCTATGGCTGGAGGTAGGGTTTTGGCCGGAGCTAGGGTTAGGGTTCGGGCTAGGGCAAGTGCTGGAGCCCGGCTAAGGGTTTCAGCTTTTTGCGGGGCCGGCGCTGTGGCTTGCACAGCAGCCAGAGTTCAGCTGGGACCTAGGGTTAGGGCTGGAGATAGGGTCGGGGCCGGAGCCTGGCCTATGGCTGGAGGTAGGGTTTTGGCCGGAGCTAGGGTTAGGGTTCGGGCTAGGGCAAGTGCTGGAGCCCGGCTAAGGGTTTCAGCTTTTTGCGGGGCCGGCGCTGTGGCTTGCACAGCAGCCAGAGTTCAGCTGGGAGCTAGGGTTAGGGCTGGAGATAGGGTCGGGGCCCGAGCCTGGCCTATGGCTGGAGGTAGGGTTTTGGCCGGAGCTAGGGTTAGGGTTCGGGCTAGGGCAAGTGCTGGAGCCCGGCTAAGGGTTTCAGCTTATTGCGGGGCCGGCGCTGTGGCTTGCACAGCAGCCAGAGTTCAGCTGGGAGCTAGGGTTAGGGCTGGAGATAGGGTCGGGGCCCGAGCCTGGCCTATGGCTGGAGGTAGGGTTTTGGCCGGAGCTAGGGTTAGGGTTCGGGCTAGGGCAAGTGCTGGAGCCCGGCTAAGGGTTTCAGCTTATTGCGGGGCCGGCGCTGTGGCTTGCACAGCAGCCAGAGTTCAGCTGGGAGCCTAGGGTTAGGGCTGGAGATAGGGTCGGGGCCGAGCCTGGCCTATGGCTGGAGGTAGGGTTTTGGCCGGAGCTAGGGTTAGGGTTCGGGCTAGGGCAAGTGCTGGAGCCCGGCTAAGGGTTTCAGCTTTTTGCGGGGCCGGCGCTGTGGCTTGCACAGCAGCCAGAGTTCAGCTGGGACCTAGGGTTAGGGCTGGAGATAGGGTCGGGGCCGGAGCCTGGCCTATGGCTGGAGGTAGGGTTTTGGCCGGAGCTAGGGTTAGGGTTCGGGCTAGGGCAAGTGCTGGAGCCCGGCTAAGGGTTTCAGCTTTTGCGGGGCCGGCGCTGTGGCTTGCACAGCAGCCAGAGTTCAGCTGGGACCTAGGGTTAGGGCTGGAGATAGGGTCGGGCCCGAGCCTGGCCTATGGCTGGAGGTAGGGTTTTGGCCGGAGCTAGGGTTAGGGTTCGGGCTAGGGCAAGTGCTGGAGCCCGGCTAAGGGTTTCAGCTTTTGCGGGGCCGGCGCTGTGGCTTGCACAGCAGCCAGAGTTCAGCTGGGACCTAGGGTTAGGGCTGGAGATAGGGTCGGGGCCCGAGCCTGGCCTATGGCTGGAGGTAGGGTTTTGGCCGGAGCTAGGGTTAGGGTTCGGGCTAGGGCAAGTGCTGGAGCCCGGCTAAGGGTTTCAGCTTTTTGCGGGGCCGGCGCTGTGGCTTGCACAGCAGCCAGAGTTCAGCTGGGAGCTAGGGCTGGAGATAGGGTCGGGGCCCGAGCCTGGCCTATGGCTGGAGGTAGGGTTTTGGCCGGAGCTAGGGTTAGGGTTCGGGCTAGGGCAAGTGCTGGAGCCCGGCTAAGGGTTTCAGCTTTTGCGGGGCCGGCGCTGTGGCTTGCACAGCAGCCAGAGTTCAGCTGGGACCTAGGGTTAGGGCTGGAGATAGGGTCGGGGCCGGAGCCTGGCCTATGGCTGGAGGTAGGGTTTTGGCCGGAGCTAGGGTTAGGGTTCGGGCTAGGGCAAGTGCTGGAGCCCGGCTAAGGGTTTCAGCTTTTTGCGGGGCCGGCGCTGTGGCTTGCACAGCAGCCAGAGTTCAGCTGGGAGCTAGGGTTAGGGCTGGAGATAGGGTCGGGGCCCGAGCCTGGCCTATGGCTGGAGGTAGGGTTTTGGCCGGAGCTAGGGTTAGGGTTCGGGCTAGGGCAAGTGCTGGAGCCCGGCTAAGGGTTTCAGCTTATTGCGGGGCCGGCGCTGTGGCTTGCACAGCAGCCAGAGTTCAGCTGGGAGCTAGGGTTAGGGCTGGAGATAGGGTCGGGGCCCGAGCCTGGCCTATGGCTGGAGGTAGGGTTTTGGCCGGAGCTAGGGTTAGGGTTCGGGCTAGGGCAAGTGCTGGAGCCCGGCTAAGGGTTTCAGCTTTTTGCGGGGCCGGCGCTGTGGCTTGCACAGCAGCCAGAGTTCAGCTGGGAGCCTAGGGTTAGGGCTGGAGATAGGGTCGGGGCCCGAGCCTGGCCTATGGCTGGAGGTAGGGTTTTGGCCGGAGCTAGGGTTAGGGTTCGGGCTAGGGCAAGTGCTGGAGCCCGGCTAAGGGTTTCAGCTTTTTGCGGGGCCGGCGCTGTGGCTTGCACAGCAGCCAGAGTTCAGCTGGGAGCTAGGGTTAGGGCTGGAGATAGGGTCGGGGCCCGAGCCTGGCCTATGGCTGGAGGTAGGGTTTTGGCCGGAGCTAGGGTTAGGGTTCGGGCTAGGGCAAGTGCTGGAGCCCGGCTAAGGGTTTCAGCTTTTGCGGGGCCGGCGCTGTGGCTTGCACAGCAGCCAGAGTTCAGCTGGGACCTAGGGTTAGGGCTGGAGATAGGGTCGGGGCCCGAGCCTGGCCTATGGCTGGAGGTAGGGTTTTGGCCGGAGCTAGGGTTAGGGTTCGGGCTAGGGCAAGTGCTGGAGCCCGGCTAAGGGTTTCAGCTTTTTGCGGGGCCGGCGCTGTGGCTTGCACAGCAGCCAGAGTTCAGCTGGGAGCCTAGGGTTAGGGCTGGAGATAGGGTCGGGGCCCGAGCCTGGCCTATGGCTGGAGGTAGGGTTTTGGCCGGAGCTAGGGTTAGGGTTCGGGCTAGGGCAAGTGCTGGAGCCCGGCTAAGGGTTTCAGCTTTTTGCGGGGCCGGCGCTGTGGCTTGCACAGCAGCCAGAGTTCAGCTGGGACCTAGGGTTAGGGCTGGAGATAGGGTCGGGGCCCGAGCCTGGCCTATGGCTGGAGGTAGGGTTTTGGCCGGAGCTAGGGTTAGGGTTCGGGCTAGGGCAAGTGCTGGAGCCCGGCTAAGGGTTTCAGCTTTTTGCGGGGCCGGCGCTGTGGCTTGCACAGCAGCCAGAGTTCAGCTGGGACCTAGGGTTAGGGCTGGAGATAGGGTCGGGGCCGGAGCCTGGCCTATGGCTGGAGGTAGGGTTTTGGCCGGAGCTAGGGTTAGGGTTCGGGCTAGGGCAAGTGCTGGAGCCCGGCTAAGGGTTTCAGCTTTTTGCGGGGCCGGCGCTGTGGCTTGCACAGCAGCCAGAGTTCAGCTGGGAGCTAGGGTTAGGGCTGGAGATAGGGTCGGGGCCGGAGCCTGGCCTATGGCTGGAGGTAGGGTTTTGGCCGGAGCTAGGGTTAGGGTTCGGGCTAGGGCAAGTGCTGGAGCCCGGCTAAGGGTTTCAGCTTTTTGCGGGGCCGGCGCTGTGGCTTGCACAGCAGCCAGAGTTCAGCTGGGACCTAGGGTTAGGGCTGGAGATAGGGTCGGGGCCGAGCCTGGCCTATGGCTGGAGGTAGGGTTTTGGCCGGAGCTAGGGTTAGGGTTCGGGCTAGGGCAAGTGCTGGAGCCCGGCTAAGGGTTTCAGCTTATTGCGGGGCCGGCGCTGTGGCTTGCACAGCAGCCAGAGTTCAGCTGGGACCTAGGGTTAGGGCTGGAGATAGGGTCGGGGCCGAGCCTGGCCTATGGCTGGAGGTAGGGTTTTGGCCGGAGCTAGGGTTAGGGTTCGGGCTAGGGCAAGTGCTGGAGCCCGGCTAAGGGTTTCAGCTTTTGCGGGGCCGGCGCTGTGGCTTGCACAGCAGCCAGAGTTCAGCTGGGAGCTAGGGTTAGGGCTGGAGATAGGGTCGGGGCCGGAGCCTGGCCTATGGCTGGAGGTAGGGTTTTGGCCGGAGCTAGGGTTAGGGTTCGGGCTAGGGCAAGTGCTGGAGCCCGGCTAAGGGTTTCAGCTTTTTGCGGGGCCGGCGCTGTGGCTTGCACAGCAGCCAGAGTTCAGCTGGGACCTAGGGTTAGGGCTGGAGATAGGGTCGGGGCCCGAGCCTGGCCTATGGCTGGAGGTAGGGTTTTGGCCGGAGCTAGGGTTAGGGTTCGGGCTAGGGCAAGTGCTGGAGCCCGGCTAAGGGTTTCAGCTTTTTGCGGGGCCGGCGCTGTGGCTTGCACAGCAGCCAGAGTTCAGCTGGGACCTAGGGTTAGGGCTGGAGATAGGGTCGGGGCCGAGCCTGGCCTATGGCTGGAGGTAGGGTTTTGGCCGGAGCTAGGGTTAGGGTTCGGGCTAGGGCAAGTGCTGGAGCCCGGCTAAGGGTTTCAGCTTTTTGCGGGGCCGGCGCTGTGGCTTGCACAGCAGCCAGAGTTCAGCTGGGAGCTAGGGTTAGGGCTGGAGATAGGGTCGGGGCCGGAGCCTGGCCTATGGCTGGAGGTAGGGTTTTGGCCGGAGCTAGGGTTAGGGTTCGGGCTAGGGCAAGTGCTGGAGCCCGGCTAAGGGTTTCAGCTTTTTGCGGGGCCGGCGCTGTGGCTTGCACAGCAGCCAGAGTTCAGCTGGGAGCTAGGGTTAGGGCTGGAGATAGGGGCGGGGCCGAGCCTGGCCTATGGCTGGAGGTAGGGTTTTGGCCGGAGCTAGGGTTAGGGTTCGGGCTAGGGCAAGTGCTGGAGCCCGGCTAAGGGTTTCAGCTTTTTGCGGGGCCGGCGCTGTGGCTTGCACAGCAGCCAGAGTTCAGCTGGGAGCTAGGGTTAGGGCTGGAGATAGGGTCGGGGCCGAGCCTGGCCTATGGCTGGAGGTAGGGTTTTGGCCGGAGCTAGGGTTAGGGTTCGGGCTAGGGCAAGTGCTGGAGCCCGGCTAAGGGTTTCAGCTTATTGCGGGGCCGGCGCTGTGGCTTGCACAGCAGCCAGAGTTCAGCTGGGACCTAGGGTTAGGGCTGGAGATAGGGTCGGGGCCCGAGCCTGGCCTATGGCTGGAGGTAGGGTTTTGGCCGGAGCTAGGGTTAGGGTTCGGGCTAGGGCAAGTGCTGGAGCCCGGCTAAGGGTTTCAGCTTTTTGCGGGGCCGGCGCTGTGGCTTGCACAGCAGCCAGAGTTCAGCTGGGACCTAGGGTTAGGGCTGGAGATAGGGTCGGGGCCCGAGCCTGGCCTATGGCTGGAGGTAGGGTTTTGGCCGGAGCTAGGGTTAGGGTTCGGGCTAGGGCAAGTGCTGGAGCCCGGCTAAGGGTTTCAGCTTTTTGCGGGGCCGGCGCTGTGGCTTGCACAGCAGCCAGAGTTCAGCTGGGAGCTAGGGTTAGGGCTGGAGATAGGGTCGGGGCCGAGCCTGGCCTATGGCTGGAGGTAGGGTTTTGGCCGGAGCTAGGGTTAGGGTTCGGGCTAGGGCAAGTGCTGGAGCCCGGCTAAGGGTTTCAGCTTTTTGCGGGGCCGGCGCTGTGGCTTGCACAGCAGCCAGAGTTCAGCTGGGAGCTAGGGTTAGGGCTGGAGATAGGGTCGGGGCCGGAGCCTGGCCTATGGCTGGAGGTAGGGTTTTGGCCGGAGCTAGGGTTAGGGTTCGGGCTAGGGCAAGTGCTGGAGCCCGGCTAAGGGTTTCAGCTTTTTGCGGGGCCGGCGCTGTGGCTTGCACAGCAGCCAGAGTTCAGCTGGGAGCTAGGGTTAGGGCTGGAGATAGGGTCGGGGCCGGAGCCTGGCCTATGGCTGGAGGTAGGGTTTTGGCCGGAGCTAGGGTTAGGGTTCGGGCTAGGGCAAGTGCTGGAGCCCGGCTAAGGGTTTCAGCTTATTGCGGGGCCGGCGCTGTGGCTTGCACAGCAGCCAGAGTTCAGCTGGGAGCTAGGGTTAGGGCTGGAGATAGGGTCGGGGCCCGAGCCTGGCCTATGGCTGGAGGTAGGGTTTTGGCCGGAGCTAGGGTTAGGGTTCGGGCTAGGGCAAGTGCTGGAGCCCGGCTAAGGGTTTCAGCTTTTTGCGGGGCCGGCGCTGTGGCTTGCACAGCAGCCAGAGTTCAGCTGGGAGCTAGGGTTAGGGCTGGAGATAGGGTCGGGGCCGGAGCCTGGCCTATGGCTGGAGGTAGGGTTTTGGCCGGAGCTAGGGTTAGGGTTCGGGCTAGGGCAAGTGCTGGAGCCCGGCTAAGGGTTTCAGCTTTTTGCGGGGCCGGCGCTGTGGCTTGCACAGCAGCCAGAGTTCAGCTGGGACCTAGGGTTAGGGCTGGAGATAGGGTCGGGGCCCGAGCCTGGCCTATGGCTGGAGGTAGGGTTTTGGCCGGAGCTAGGGTTAGGGTTCGGGCTAGGGCAAGTGCTGGAGCCCGGCTAAGGGTTTCAGCTTTTTGCGGGGCCGGCGCTGTGGCTTGCACAGCAGCCAGAGTTCAGCTGGGAGCTAGGGTTAGGGCTGGAGATAGGGTCGGGGCCCGAGCCTGGCCTATGGCTGGAGGTAGGGTTTTGGCCGGAGCTAGGGTTAGGGTTCGGGCTAGGGCAAGTGCTGGAGCCCGGCTAAGGGTTTCAGCTTTTGCGGGGCCGGCGCTGTGGCTTGCACAGCAGCCAGAGTTCAGCTGGGAGCTAGGGTTAGGGCTGGAGATAGGGTCGGGGCCGGAGCCTGGCCTATGGCTGGAGGTAGGGTTTTGGCCGGAGCTAGGGTTAGGGTTCGGGCTAGGGCAAGTGCTGGAGCCCGGCTAAGGGTTTCAGCTTTTTGCGGGGCCGGCGCTGTGGCTTGCACAGCAGCCAGAGTTCAGCTGGGACCTAGGGTTAGGGCTGGAGATAGGGTCGGGGCCGGAGCCTGGCCTATGGCTGGAGGTAGGGTTTTGGCCGGAGCTAGGGTTAGGGTTCGGGCTAGGGCAAGTGCTGGAGCCCGGCTAAGGGTTTCAGCTTTTTGCGGGGCCGGCGCTGTGGCTTGCACAGCAGCCAGAGTTCAGCTGGGAGCTAGGGTTAGGGCTGGAGATAGGGTCGGGGCCCGAGCCTGGCCTATGGCTGGAGGTAGGGTTTTGGCCGGAGCTAGGGTTAGGGTTCGGGCTAGGGCAAGTGCTGGAGCCCGGCTAAGGGTTTCAGCTTTTTGCGGGGCCGGCGCTGTGGCTTGCACAGCAGCCAGAGTTCAGCTGGGAGCTAGGGTTAGGGCTGGAGATAGGGTCGGGGCCCGAGCCTGGCCTATGGCTGGAGGTAGGGTTTTGGCCGGAGCTAGGGTTAGGGTTCGGGCTAGGGCAAGTGCTGGAGCCCGGCTAAGGGTTTCAGCTTTTTGCGGGGCCGGCGCTGTGGCTTGCACAGCAGCCAGAGTTCAGCTGGGAGCTAGGGTTAGGGCTGGAGATAGGGTCGGGGCCGGAGCCTGGCCTATGGCTGGAGGTAGGGTTTTGGCCGGAGCTAGGGTTAGGGTTCGGGCTAGGGCAAGTGCTGGAGCCCGGCTAAGGGTTTCAGCTTTTTGCGGGGCCGGCGCTGTGGCTTGCACAGCAGCCAGAGTTCAGCTGGGAGCTAGGGTTAGGGCTGGAGATAGGGTCGGGGCCCGAGCCTGGCCTATGGCTGGAGGTAGGGTTTTGGCCGGAGCTAGGGTTAGGGTTCG